>NW_004949124.1:5155462-5169509 GCF_000317375.1 Microtus ochrogaster | reverse complement strand
GTTGTGAGCCACCATGTGGTTGCTGGGAATTGAACTCAGGACCTTTGGAAGAGCAGGCAATGCTCTTAACCACTGAGCCATCTCTCCAGCGCCATAAATATTTTTTAAAATAAGAATTTTGTTGGGATTTTGATGGGCATTGCACACTTGCTGCTCTTGTAGAAAATCCCAGTTTTGTTCCTGGCGCCCACATTTGGCAGCTCACAGTGCCTGTAATTGCAGCTCCAGGGGATCCAGAGCCATTCTCTGGTCCTTGCAGGTACTTCACTCATGTTCTCATACCCATACATAGGCATCTGTGATGGAAATAAAATGGCTACGCCTTTCTTAAAATTGGTGTGAAGCTTTGGGGGTATCTCAGTTGCAAGTTGCATTCTTGCAATCCCGTGTTTCTTGTCTTCTAGTTAAAATACACTCGCCCTGGGTTGCCTACATTCAGCCAGGAAGTACTGCACAAGTGGAAGACGGATATCAAGAAGTACCATCGCATCCAATGTCCTAACCAGGTGACTCCTCCTCTTTCATTGTACCAGTAATAATATCAATTCTAGAGAGCCTGCTGCTTTAGTTCCTGATTATTTCATGATAAAGTACTTGAACTGTGTGGAGGCGTGCGACCATGATTTCGTTTGTTCAGAACCGGTACCTCCATAATTCTGATGATCATCAGGATAGCCCTGCTGCTACATGCAGCGTCATCTGAGGTCACTCATGGGCAGTGAACTGCAATCTCCCATCAGCTGCGTTCCGCTGAGCATGGGCACTCCATCTGGCCTCTCTATCTGCAGAAGAGCAGGATTGCCCTTGGGGGACATAAGTGACCGTCTCCAGACACAGAAGTAGACGATGCAGCCTTTCTGAGGTCCCACTGCACAGTTTGTACAGTGTCGTTTCATAGCTCCTGTTGGTTGATTGCATCACAGGGGTATTCGTGCCTTTTCTGTTTGTGGCACTGTGACCTGCAGCTTGCAGAAGGAAGAGTCATTCGGGCTCACAGTTCTAGAGGGATGGAATTTGTGTGGTGGGGAGGATAGCCACAAGGGGCAGGTGCGGTAGCAGGAACAGAAAGCTGAAAGTTCATGCCCTCAAAAGCAAGCTTGAAGCAGAGAGCAAACAGGAAATTGATTGGGACTATAAATGCTTAAGTCCCACCCCCAGTGATGTACTTCCTCCAGTAAGACTACACTTCCAGGAACAACTTCCCAAACAGCACCACCAAGTGGGGCATATGGGAGCTGTGGGGGTTTGAATGAAATGCCCCCACAGGCTCAATTTTTTGAATGCTTGCTTTCTACTTGGCAGAACTGTTTGGGAAGGACTAGGAGATGTGGCCTTGTTGGAAGAGTGTGTCACTGGGGACAGGCAGGCTTTGAGGTTTCGAAAGTCCAGGCCGTTCCCAGCTAACTTTGGTTCTAATTCCAATTTATGGGTAACGTAAGCTCTCAGCTACTGCTCCAGCACCATGCTTGCCTTTCTATTGCGTCCTTCCCACCATGATGGTTATGGCCCACCCTCTGAAACTGTAAGCAAGTCCCTAATTAAATGCTTTCTTTTATAAGTTGTCTTAGTCAATGGTGTCTCTTCACAGGAACTGAGTAACTCAGACAGAAGTCTGTGGGGGAATATTTCTTAATTCAGACCATCGCTGAGGGCTAACCCAGACTCAGAGAAAGTGCGAATGGACTCCGCTTCTCAATGGTAGAGCGGCAGAGACTTGTTGCTATCTTTAAAATTGGTACCAGAGCTAATAGTGTAGTCTTTTTGGAAGGAATAAATACAAATGTAATTGATATAGTTATACCAAATAAAACATAACTCTGAAACTTTGGGTGTTCTGTTACATATCAGGAAAAGGGAAAGGGACAGCTCGGCCTTGTCCTTCGCCTTCTTTATTGTCTTCTCTGTTGGGTTTCCTCCTCGCCTCTGTCCTTTCGTGTGTGGCACTGGTGACTGATCTTCTAGATCCTGGTGTGGAATTGGCCCATGTAAATGATTACATTGCTCAGAGAAGGTTCTTTGTGTGCAGGACTCACCTTGCTGCTTCTCTTTTTCAGGGTTGTGAGGCTGTCTACAGTAGTGTGTCTGGCCTTAAAGCTCACCTGGGCTCTTGTACACTGGTTTGTAACATTTTCAGTTTACTATCGTAATGTGCCCTCTCCAGTAGTCTGGCGTGGATGAGAACTCGGCTTAGGTGAACAACTGGTCATTCTGTTGGTCACCATCTTCAGAGGCTGCCCTTTGACCTCAGTGTTGTGGGCATTCTTGGTCTCATACTGGGTGGTATAGCAGGGTGTATCAGGATACAGAAAAGGTCATGCCTCGCTCATTTAGGGAATCTGAAGAAAGCTCTGTGAATTCAGAGTCACAACCAGAGACTGCTTCCTTCTCCTTGATCCTTGCACTGGGCCTCCCTTGCCTTAGTTTGCCATAGTCTACCTGAAAATTTTTTTTGGACTGGTGAAGATCCTTCAAACCCATCCAGACTCTACTGGCCCCATGGAATGTGAGACAGGACAGGGCTTCATGCTGATAACCACTCATCTCTCTGAACCGTTTCCATAGTGACCCAGGTATCCTACCACCCATGAGCCATGGGAAATGCTGCCACTTTCCAGTCCCATTCAGAAGTATCTGCTCAGACAACATGAGCACCGTGAAACGAGCAGCTTTAGGAGGGGAGAGAGAGGTCTCCGTGTGAGAAACCAAGGGAGGTGTAGGCATCTCAGTAGGTTTTTTGTAGCAGTGCTTAGGAGAGCATCATCTTGATGCTGGTTTCTGAGTCCTTAAACTAAGTACTATGGATGATATCCGTCTCATTCGGGATTTCCAAGGCACCGTTTGCCACCACAGTTCACTGTGCAAAGGATGGAACCTAGTGCCCCTAGTGAACTTGGGGAGTTTGATTATTGGTGGGGGGAATCAAGATAAGCTAAATGTGAAGCAAAAAAATAGCCAAGAAGGTAGAACCAGAAAGTGCATCTTGGAACATAGGGAAGGAGAATGTCAGGTTGTGTCGTGGCACAGCAGGTGTTGGCACAGAGCAGCCCACAACAGGTGTGTAGTGGGGAGAGTGTCTCAGCTGTTTCTCATAAACTCTGCCACCATGTTGGACCATTCCCCATGATTTCTGGTTAAGTAGACTCCCCCATTCATTACCCTCAGTCCCTGCACAAAGCCCAGGTATGTTTTCCTGAATTTACCTCTACTTCTCTTTCTGTCTTTGAAACAGGGCAACTTTGTGGCTGGAAAATACAAGTGTCTTCTGTGTCAGAAAGAATTTGTGTCAGAGAGTGGTGTCAAGTATCACATCAACTCTGTCCATGCTGAGGTGCGGGCTCTGCTTTCTCTAGTGTCTTTGTAGCCTTGTGTGTCCCGTCTTCAAGCTGTAAGAAGTGGCCCTTGTCCCTGGCTTCATGGACTAGGACTGGCAAAGAAATTAAGGTTGAGAACTTGCCAGGGTTCAAATGCCCTATGAAATTAGGAGTGTAAATGGGTTTTTCTGTGAAGATATTTCAGCTCACTATGGTTGGGCCTCTTTGAGCCCCTATAATTAACTGTGATTAAATGAGACCAATTGGAAGTCAGGTTGGGCTTACATGTTTGATCTTGTTTTACAGCCTTTTCTTCTGACAAAAATGCAGATGTTCTAATAATTTTCAATAATCTGTTTTTTTTAATTCTATGCACATGGTCATTTTGCCTTTATGTTATGTTACCATATGGTGCCTGGTGCCTGGCCAGAAGAGGGCTGCAGCTTCCCTGGAACTAGAATTACTAGGTTGTGACCCTTGTGGGTACTGGGTCCTCCGCAAGAGCAGCCAGTGCTCCTAACCACTGAGCTATCTCCACAGCCTGCCAACAACTAGTTTTTGATGCTTTATATATTATTGCATAACACAACTCTGAATCAGAGATGCGTTCATCTTGGCCCCATCAGACCCTGTCTGAAAAAATAAATAAATAGCAGTGAGTCTTTGACATGCTCTGCTACCAAGTCTTTGTGTGTCTTTCTCACTGAAGGCATATCAGTTTGGACTTCCCTGTTTCAAGAGCTCATTAGACATAGGTGGCAGTGCCTGTTGCCTTCCATCATGTAGTTGGGAGGCTTCACTTACATTTGGGACTTTGCTGATCTGTCCTGTGGTAGCACTCCTCCGCCCTAGCATTTCCAGTGAGTTGATAGTCCCATCTATGAGACTAACTTTGCTTACTTAGTTAGATTTAGGCTTTTGCATTTCCAGAAGAATATTTTATGATAAATTTCCTCTACCTCATAATTTTCTAAATGGGACTCAAAGAAATCAAGTGACTTATAGAAAGCAGAGGAAAAGAGAATTGCACTCGGGATCTGATGTTCCTGTCACTATAGTGTCATGAAGTGAGCATCCCTGTGATCCAGACCTTCCATCCTACGGTATTACACAGAAGGAGGTGACAGGTGACATCATGCCAATAAATAAATACATTCTATGATCACAACCTTTTTCATTTACTGTGTAAAGTTGTGTGCCTGCATGTATGTATGTGTATCACCTTGAGCTGGTGCCTGCAGGTGTCAGATCCCTTAGAGCCGTAGTTACAGCTGGCCATGGGATGCTGTTAAGCTGGGAACAGAACCTGGCTCCTCTGGAAGAGCAGAGTGCTCTTAACTGCTGAGCCATCTCTTCAGTCCAGGTTTTGGATTTTTGAGACAAGATCTTAATGCAGCCAGGCTAACCTCAGACCTGCTGTGTGTCCAGAAATGATCCTAAGGACTAGGAGTCCAGATATTCACCACCACACTGTGTCTGGATCACATATTAAATCTGAATCCTGCGTTACATGGTACTTGCTAATGAGAACTGATGTATATTGGATTTCTCCGGTTTAAAATGGAGCCCCAAGGTCCCACATGCTCCCCTTATTCCTGTGCTGTCCTGACACTATCTTCTCTCCGTTCTTCCTGTCCCTTCATTTTATCCTCTTGGTGTTTCTAAGTGGATTTCTGCTCGGACCCTTTTAGGATTGGTTCGTTGTAAACCCGACAACCACCAAAAGCTTTGAGAAGCTGATGAAGATAAAGCAGCGGCAGCAGGAGGAAGAGAAGCAGCGGCAGCAGCAAGGGAGCCGGCGGTCTCTGAGAAGGCAGCAGCAGCCGCGTACTGAGCCTGCAGAGAGCCAGGCGGAGCCAAGGGCAGGGAAGGGGCAGGATGGGAATGAGGAACTGGTGGTGTCGACTTTATGTAAGGGAACCGAGCAGGAGCCAGTGCCAGCACAGTCCCAGAAAGCAGAGCCCGCCAAGACCACTCACAAACGAGGGAGGAAGTAGGCAGCCATTGAGCATGCGCCTAGGAGAGTGGATGTGATGCTGTTGTCATGGAGACACGTGCAGGGGAGGCCTGAGTCCTGGGGCTGAGTGAAGATGCTTTCAGCTGCTGCTGCTGGGCTGTGGCTCTCAGCTCCTCTGTGTATATTTCACGTCTTCCTGACTAGTTCACTTTCACCCCTCCCTGCCTTAGTAGGTTCGTATTCCCATTAGAGTCCTTTTGCTTTTTCCATTGTCCAAAGAGCTCCCCTGGGAAAGCATCTGCAGGCCCCGGGCCCTGCACAAGTTAAGAAACCTTTGGCTGGCTTTCTTTTTCTTTCCTGTCTGGGTTACGAATGTTCTTGGAATCTTTGTTGATATAGTGTCTACTCCGTCATTTAGCATATAAAACAGTTCCAAACTAATCTTTTTTAAAACAAACAAACTGTGACAGGTTTTATCCTTCAGTGTGTGACATAAGAGGACTAGAAAGAACTGCCACTTGTGTTACAGTATGACCCTGAGCTCCAGGAAGCAGAACCTGGCAGACGATACTTGTCTATAATTTTCCTGTTGAGAGGAAGAAAATGATTTAGCACGAGAAAGCTAGATGCTCACTATGCTTGGAGCAGGGACTGACTGGACCCATAGGCATGAAAGCACAGCCTTGGGGGTCTGTGTCCCAAACACTAAGGTGAGAAGAAAGGAAAGGGCAGTGGTCGTAATGGCTGCCCCGCTTTCCTGGGTTCCCAGGGTCAGTACCCTGGGAGCTTGCGTTGGGAAACTTAGTCCCGCTGTGTTGACTCTGACTTAGTGCCCTGGCCTCTGGAAATGCCACTGAGGTTGCAAAGCAAGGTGAGCTTTCCCTCTCCCTGCACTTACCTCACTTGTTAGGCCACACCTACTTAAGTCCTCACCCAGGGCATTAGCCCGCCTCTATCCCAGACAGTTCTGAGACTATTGTTCTACTGTTTTGTATATGGAGTTCTATCTGCTTTATATTGTGAGATTTTTGACACCAGATGTAGATATTTCTCTGGAGCTGGAAAGAGTGGTCTCTCTCTGTACCTCATGCCTGTCTGGTGGTGTTCAGTGGGCTCTCTCCCCGTGAGGGTGGATATCTTTGGAACATGGGTTAGAGTAAGTAGCCTTGTTGTCGTGTTTCTGGTTTCTCTTCCTCCTTCTGTGTAAATATTGTTCTCTATATTCCTGCCTATTGTATGGCATCTGCCACTTACAGAGTTAACCTTGATCTGGACAAATACTACCTTTTCAAACTCGGAAAGGCTGTTTGCCACTCTGAGGTCTCTGTTCTCCGTGCTCCTCTATAGCTTTATTGTGTGCTTTGTGAAGACCACTTTTCAATAATGGGGCATTAAAACTTGAACTGGGCACTGCCAGAAGGGGTCGTTTAGAGTCAAGTCGAGGAAATGATGTATTTGTGCTGTTTTTATTCCTGCTCACACCCCTAAAGCTTCTGTAGTAGATGAGGGTTGTCGAGGAGGAGAAATGAGAAGCTGTGTGAAGTTCTAGTGACAAGGACTTGGATAATATTTGTCGATGGCAAATAAAATGACTCAGAAAGTTTGTGGTTCTGTTTGCTGCTGCTCTGCTGCCGAACCCCTTGCTGACACCACACGGGACTCAGAAGATGCCTGAGAACTGGGCACCAGGGGGGTCCTTGGCTCCCAAAATCTGCTGGTCACAGTGGTTGCGGCAGAAGGGAGCTGGTGCAGGGCACATGGCCTGTTTCCTGTGTTGTTTCCTGAGAGCCGTTTGTAGCAGGCCTTTCCCTTCCCACGGCCAGGAATCAAGACTGCTATAGCCTGGCCTAGCCACTGTATTCAGATTTTAAAATTCACTGGAATAATATAAACATTATTTGATACATACAGGATGTTGAGCAATGTGAACTTGTGTTTGTGTGTGTGTGTGTATTGGTGTAATGAAAATTGGTACAATTACTTTGAAAACGACTTGACAGCCGGGCGATGGTGGCGCACGCCTTTAATCCCAGCACTCGGGAGGCAGAAGCAGGTGGATCTCTGTGAGTTCGAGACCAGCCTGGTCTACAGAGCTAGTGCCAGGACAGGCTCCAAAGCCACAGAGAAACCCTGTCTTGAAAAAACCAAAAAAAAAAAAAAAAAAAAAAAAAAAAAAAAAAGAAAGAAAACGACTTGACAATATCTAGTAAAGCTGAGCATGTACCAGAAGAGTGAGATCCAGTCCCAGGTCTGTGCAGAGGGACTCCTCTTGCCCACCTGTGTGGGAGAGTTGTATGGGAATGATGAGTTGCGAGGCATGCCCATCACGGAGTACCACTTACCCACCAAAATCTCTTCTCCTCTTCTAACCGCAGGCTAGCAGGACACATGGCTAGACTACTTACCTGTTGCCTTTTCTGCCCTCTATGTCACTAAATGCATTGCCAGCTAATGTCTCTCTGTTGAAATCTGTAGAAGTGATGCATGTGCTTTGAGCTCTGTGATTGGTGGGTGACTGGCATGGACATGGGCCTGTACTTGGGCCCTAGCACTGGGGAGAACGTTCTCATCTAGATTCACTCTTCTCTGCTTTCTTGGTGCCAGGATGTGAGCTTTTTGGTCTGCCACACCCAGCATGTCTGGTAGGACCAATATCTCTAAAAGTGTGACTAAGTAAATTACTCTCTTAAAGGAAAAAGAAGCTAGTGCGCCAGTTAGATGCAATTGAGATGATGCCCCACAGGTTAAAACTCTTGAGTCAGCCATTGAAGGAGGGCCATTTACCAAGGAAGAACATCTGAGAAGTTAGGTGCTTTTATTTCTTCTTTTTTAAAAACCTACTCCGATACATTATCTTTTTTAAAAACCTACTCTAATACATTATCTTTCCCATCCACAAGGGACAGTGTGACAGTCACACAGTGGAGTACAGTCCTAGTTTGGCTTGTGTCTCAGTAATAAGCACCATAAGCAAAAGCAGCTTGGGGAGGAAGGGTTTATTTTGTTCTACAGCTGACAATCCTTCATGAAGGGAAGTCAGGACAGAGCTCAAGGCAGGAGCCTGGAGGCAGGAACTGAAGCAAGAGGAAAGCTGCGTTTAGTTTGTTCATCATGGTTTGCTCAGTTTGATTTTTGATGTAATCCAGGCACCATCCACTGTGGGTTGGACCCTCCCACATCAGTCATCAGTTAAGGAAAAAAACCAGCTAGGCGGTGGTGGCGCACACCTTTAATCCCAGCACTCGGGAGGCAGAGGCAGGCGGATCTCTAAATTCGAGGCCAGCCTGGTCTACAAGAGCTAGTTCCAGGACAGGCTCCAAAGCTGCAGAGAAACCCTGTCTCAAAAAACAAAACAAAAGGGGCTGGAGAGATGGCTCAGTGGTTAAGAGCACCATCTGCTCTTCCAAAGGTCCTGAATTCAATTCCCAGCAACCACATGGTGGCTCACAACCATCTGTGATGAGGTCTGTGCTCTCTTCTGGCCTGCAGGCAGAGTACTGAGAATACTGTATACATAATAAATAATTAAATCTTGCCTGCTGGTGGTGGCGCATGCCTTTAATCCCAGCACTTGGGAGGCAGAGG
This sequence comes from Microtus ochrogaster, assembly GCF_000317375.1. Taxonomy (NCBI): domain Eukaryota; kingdom Metazoa; phylum Chordata; class Mammalia; order Rodentia; family Cricetidae; genus Microtus; species Microtus ochrogaster. Next base: position 5,160,656 of record NW_004949124.1, on the reverse strand, counting down.
CAGGCGGATCTTTGTGAGTTCGAGACCAGCCTGGTCTACAAGAGCTAGTTCCAGGACAGGATCCAAAACCACAGAGAAACCCTGTCTTGAAAAACCAAAAAAAAAAAAAATTAAATCTTTAAAAAAGAAAAACAAAACAAACAAACAAAAAACAGAAAGGAAGAAAGAAAAAGGAAAAAAAAAACCCAAAGACCTGCCTATAGGCCAGTCTGATGGGGACACTTTCTCAATTGAGGTTTCTTCTTCCCAGATGACCCAAGCATGTGTCAAGTTGACAAAAGCCTAACCAGCATAAATAGTATATGCTGTGGAAACTCCTTCAGTCAATAGCCTTTAAGATATCAACCCACTTTGGGCGTGGTCTCATGTGCTATAAAATCAGATGAAAAGTGTGCATGGACTTCTTGACTTACCAGAAAGGTTCCGGTCCTTCTCCTTTGCCAGCTACCTGGTGTCTCCTTGACTCTGCCTACTTTCTCTCGCCATTCTGATTTCCCGCCTGGCTTTACTCTGCTAAGCCACTAGCAAAACAGCTTTATTCATTAACCAACAAAAACAACACATATACCAAAGGACATCCCACATCATTCATATATATACGTATATATTACTAAGTCTCCATCAGACATACTTGCAGAACACAGAAAATAAAAATAAATCATTACCAAAAAAAAGATTTCTATACAAGTCAGGATTTTTTCTATTAACAGCAAGTGACATTTCTAGTCCTATTAATAGAGATGGATGGATGGATTGACAGATAGACGGATGTTGGTGGCACATGCCTTTAATCCTAGCACTTGGGAGGCAGAGGTAGGCAGATCTCTTGAGTTCGAGGCCAGCCTGGCCTACAGAGCGAGTTCCAGGACAGCCAGGAGATTATAATGTGTGCTATCACACCAAACTTTAATTGGTGCTGGAGATTGAACTCAGGCCTCTTTGCACACCAGGTAAACACTCTGACCATCTCAGCCCCTACCATTCATTTAATTGTTAAAATTGTGTGTGTGTGTGTGTGTGTGTGTGTGTACTTGTTCCCATGCACTCTTCTGGTCTCCACAGGCAAAGCATACTTATTGACAAGCAGGCCCACACATACACACATAAATAAAACCAAACCTTTGGGAAGTGACTGAGAAGGAGAGTGGAAAACTGAGGACAAGTGAAGCAGTAAAGAGATAAAGGGATCTAGGTTTATGGCAGAGTTATTCTCTAGATGGGTCAGATCCTGTGATCAGTCCTGACTGCTTTCACCCACTTACTGACCACACCTATAGTTGGCACTCATTCCTTTTCCCTGAATATCCACGTGCTACCCCTATGCTCAACAAACTCTTGGCTCAAAAACTTGCTTGATTACCCACAAAACAGAACCTCCCTAACACTTGTCACCTCCTTACCTGCTTTCTTCTAGCCCTGTAGACCAGGCTAGACTCAAACTGACTCAGCTCTAACCTTCCTCCTTGGTGTGGGAAAATTGTCTGTATTCTGTTAATCATGTTTAAATAAATGCTGATTGGCCAGGCAGGAAGTATAGGTGGGGCAACCAGACAGGAAGTAAAGGTGGGGCAATGAGAACAGGAGAATTCTGGGAAGGAGGAAGCCCATTCTTCCCCAGTCCTGTCCAGACCACAGAAGAAGCAGGATGTGACCTGCCTTACTGAAAAAGGTACCGAGCCATGTGGCAAGCATAGATAAGAATAATGGGTTGATATAAATTTAAGAGTTAGAACCTAGAGCTAATGGGCCAATCAGTTTATCATTAATATAGACCTCTGTGTGATTTTCTTTGGGACCTTGCCGGCTTTGGGAACAGGGCAGGACAGAAACCCCAACAAAGCAGGCCCTCATGTTACACCTCCTGCCACAGGCAATCTCTCACCAGGCCTCTTCTCTCCTCAAGGTAGTCATTTCTAGAAAAGTGGTTCTTCTGAACTCTGGCCATTCCCACTACCAACAGACACATGGCCTGATGTCCCATGAGGTCTCAGGCTCAGCAGAAGCTGCAGTCTCGCCCCTCACCATAGAGACACCAAATCACTAGAGAAACTTCTGTGACATTCCATGAGACCATTGTGCAGGGAACATTTGATGGGTACAGTGGTGGGCCCATGAGGCTTCTGTGGGTTTTACCTTGCTGGGGCTAGCTGGTGATAGTGCCTGAGAGATGGGAGGGTTGGACGATTGAGAAGGTGTATGAGGCACTTCACGAGGGTTGGTAGTGGTAGGGTAGGGCCTGGGAGGGGCAAGACCCTGCTCCTCAAGAGTGAGAGAGGAGATGGACTTCCAAGAGCAGGGCAACCAAATTTCAAAGGTCAGAAGCCCCAGAAGATCTGGGAACAAATTCTGTCAATCTGCTAGGACTAATTTAGTAGCCGAGACAAAGAAATTATGTGATGTCAACTCTAACTGTGCAAAGTCCCATCACGTTGACCCCAAAGTAAAGACACCTCTTGAAAATTGTGCTCCCCGAAGTTACACATCTGGCACTAGTTGTTCAGCAGAGACCAGTGACCTCCCAACTCATCCCAGTGAACACCTGAGTTCCGGAATCAGGTAGGTACTGAGGAGGGAGACTGATGGGAGTGGAAGATCTCCTAAGTTTGGTAATGGAGATGAAAGAGCAAGGACCGGGAGATGTCCCAGTGGCTCAGGTGCCCACCACATGGCAAGAGGACCTCAATTCAGATCACCAATACCCACTTAGAAAGCTGAGCAAGGCAACACATGTCTTTAACCCCTAAGGATGGGGGCATGGAAATAGGCAGATCCCAGATGTTTACTGGCCAGCCAGTGAGCCTAGCTTGTGTGTCAGGCTTTCTGAGAAACCCTGCCTTAGGGTTTCTGTTGCTTTGATAAAACACCATAGCCAAAGCAACATTGGGAAGGGAGGGAGAGGAGGGAAGAGAAGAGAAGAAGGGAAGGGTTTATTTCTTCTTACATTTTTCTATCACAGTTCATCATCAAAAGAAGTCAGGGCGGGAATACAATGCAGGAACCCGGAGCCAGGAACTGAAGCAGAAGCTGTGGGGATACACTGTTTATTGACTTACTTGGCCTGCTTTTTTAGTCAATTCAAGACCACCTGCCTAGGGGTGCCTTCTTACCTCCATGAGTTGGGGCCACCCACATTAGTAATTAATTTTAATTACTATAGATTTCTACAGACCATCTGGTGGAGTCATTTCTCAGTGTAGTTCCTCCTCCCAGATCACTCTTGCATGTGTCAAATTGATAGAAGTCTAACCAAGACTAACCTTGTCTGGAGCATGATGGGAATCCAAAAGATTTTTTTTTGTAAGAATACAATACAGTATAGTTGCGGTGCATACCTTTAATCCCAGCACTTGGGAGGCAGATGCAGGTGGATCTCTGGGAGTTCAAGGCCAGCCTGGTCTACAAAGAGTTCCAGGCCAGCCTGGGCTGTTAGAGAAACCCTGTCTCGGAAAAAGAAAAGAGTACGATAATACAGTGGTCTGGGTTAAGTTTTGGTTATTGTTTTCTCAGTTGTGCCTGAGAACTGATAAAGGAGGGGCTGGAGAAGTGGCTCAGCGGTTAAGAGCACTGACAGTTCTTCCAGAGGTCCTGAGTTCAATTCCCAGCAACCACATGGTGGCTCACAACCACCTATAATGATATCTGGTACCCTTTTCTGGCCTACAGGCAGGATACTTTATAAATAAATAAATCTAAATAAAAAAAAAAAGAACTGATAAAGGAATGTTTCCTTTGTTCTTCCTCCAGGCTTGCCCAGAGCCCCAAAGGCTCTCCCCAACCATCAATGTATCTTACTATCCTAAATGAATTTTTCAAGCCAGAGAGGCTAACAAAATTGGAAAACAAAGTAAAAAGAAGGACAGTGGAGGCACTGGAGAAGCTGAGCAAGAATATAGAAGAGGCTCAGCTCCAGCAGGAGCAGCTGCTGCAAGACAGCAGGCTGCTGCAGCAGGAGGCGTTCTATCTAGAGACAGAGAACAACTACTTTCTGAAATTCCTAAGAAAACAAAACGATCAGTGTAAAAAGAAGCACGAGGACCTGTGGAATCGGTATTTCCAGGAAAGCAGTGAGCTGAAGCAAAGGAAGCTGGAACTGGCATCCAGGTTTGCCCGACAAAATGCAGCCCTTCAGGTGCAGCTCCTGCAGGGAAAAAACACCCAGTCCCAGCTGAGGCAGCAGGCGCAGTTGCTGGCGCATATAAACGAAGTAAAGGAGAACCAGGAGATGAAAATGCAGGCCTTGCAGAAGGAGCTGGAGAACATGAAAACGGAGACAGCGATAAAGGACCGCCAGGCACACCTGCAGTTCCTGCAGAGGAAGACATTCCTAGACGGACAGCTGCAGGAACTAAAATGGCTGCAGATGGGGAAGGGCGGCACCAAGGAGGTTAAGGACAAGGCCCGGGCCCTGGACTCCACAGCCAGGAAGGTGAATTCCGAGTTCTGCTTTAGTGTCCAGAGGGTGTACCAGAAGTTACAGAAGAAACTGGCGAAGCAAGTCCAGGAATATCACAGGCTGGACTCTCTAAAGAGGCAATTAGAGGCCTGGAAAGAGCAGCTGAAGGAGGAGCAGTGGGTCCAAGAAGCCTCAGTTAGGGGCAGACAACTGAAGGCAAAGAGAGAGAGAAGTCAGAATTGTGACCCTGGCCCCAAAGAATAGGGTGGTCCTGGGGCCACACTGAACCATCCTTTATGGACCAAATCAGGAATAAATCCAAAGGAATTTATTTATTAGCCAGAGAAGTAAGAATTGGAACCAACGAGGCTCTGACACTGTCTTGGCCTACTGGGAGACTGTTAAATTGCCAGAGACACTGCACATGACCCAGCTAGGAAAATCACTTGGAGATTTATTATTATTATTATTTTTTTTTTTTGGTGATTCTCACATGTTCCCATGGAGGGCCGCTGATGACATGGGATTCTTCATAAAGTAGGGTTCATAGTGTGAAAAATCAGTCCTTGTAACCTCAGTCTGTTATAATGCCAAAACTACACCCACCTTAGCGAGCATTCTCACTTCTGGGGAAAATGAAACGGGCTGGTGTTAGAGAGAGTGAGTGAGGTAACACCGGGGAAGGAAACATCCCAGGAAGAGACAAGGACTGAATGCAAAGGCCCTAGATTCAGAGTGAGGCGAGTCATTTTAAAAAATAAACTGTGGGGCTGGAGAGATGGCTCAGTGGTTAAGAGCATT
>NW_004949124.1:5152583-5155096 GCF_000317375.1 Microtus ochrogaster | reverse complement strand
TGGCTTGGATGTAAGGGTGTATGCAGCCTGGCTGAGTATAATCCCCAAAACCCAGGGGAGAGAAAACAACAGACTCCTTCAAGCAGGTCCTTTCACTTCCACCTGGGCACCATGGTCCACACGCCCACACACTCACACAAACACACACACACGCTCTCATGCACACACATGCACATACCCCCTCATGCACGCACACATGTCCCCCCCCCACACACTCATGCACACACACTAAATGTGAAATCCTATTTTAAAGAAGTATTGCTGATGAGTGATTGGAGAATTTGGACTGAGGAGGGGAAGATGAAGCTGGTAAGGTACAGAGTCAGGAGTCAAGGAGACAAGAGAAAATGCTGTTGTTGGCTGCTACAGCTGAACACACAGTGGAACCGTTTGTTCCAAAACTGAAGAGACTGGGGAGAGAGAGAGCAAAGAGCAGGTTGCAGTGAGGAAAATATCCAAAGCTTTGCTTTTAAGAAAGAGGTAGGAGTGATAAATTATTCTTTTGTTTTGTTTTGTTTGTTTTTCGAGACAGGTTTTCTCTATAGCTTTTGAGCCTGTCCTGGAACTCACTCTGTAAACCAGGCTGGCCTTGAGCTCACAGAGATCAACCTGCCTATCTCCCAAGTGCTGGGATTAAAGGCATGCTCCACCACTGCCCAGTGTCTTTTGTTTTTTGAGACAGGATCTCACTTGATATCTAAGGCTGCCTTGGAATTTTATTGTGTAGCCACTGAACTCACGGCAAAGTCACCCGTGCCAGCCTTTTGGGTGCTACAGGCACGGGCATGAGCCAGTGCACCCAGCGTCTTGAAAGTTGTTTTCTGAAGTATAAAGAACTTCCGCTCCTTATCCTTGTTCAGAAATAAGATGCGAGCTGTGTGCTGGGTGACACCAGCTGCTTGAGAGGCTGAGACAGGAGGGTTCCAAGTTCAAGGCCACTTTGGGGACCATTGTAAGTTTCTGTCTCAAAAAAGAGGGTGGCTATAAGTCAGTGGTAGCATGTATAGCAAGGGGAAAGCCCCAAGATATAGTCCATAGTACTGAAAATAAACATGAAAATTCAGTTGAAATCCCCCTGAATCCTAGCCTATGTTTGGTGTTACTTATTCCTGTCCACAAATATATATACACACACATGAACACACATACACATTATATACAAATATGTACACATACACACACAAATATATAAGTGGTACATTTGATGTGTCTATAACTTGCTTTTCCCAGACAGCACTATTTTTGAAGTTTATTCATAATTAGATGGCCTTATTAAATTTATAGCTTATATAATCCAGTGTGTAAATATATTACTATTCATTCTTCCTTCTTGACAGAAAAAGTTGTATACTAAAACTATTTATTTGTTTGTTTATTAATCTATTTATTTTGAGACAGGGTATCTCTGAATAACAGCCCTGGTCATCCTGGAACTCACTCTGTAGACCAGGCTGGCCTCCAGCTCACAGAGAACTTCTTGTCTCTGCCTCCTTAGTGCTGGGATTAAAAGTGTGCGCCACCACTGCCCCGCTGAGAGATGGTAAGTGTCCCATTAATGGTTTCAGATAGGTGTTCCTGGTTATTCAGTGGCTCTCCTTCACAAGATCACACGGAGAAGCAACCATCTTCCATTTTCGTACACTCTTCTCCTCTAGGGCCCTAGAAAGTCATCTGATCTAGCCAAGAAAGGGCGGAAGATAACAGAGTGTACAGTTACAAGGCTAGAAGTAGCATGCCCCTTTTACTAACATTTTACTAGAGAGACCACTGCTGGCTACCCATATGCTACCTGGAGAAAGACACAAATGGGGAACAGGGTGCGCACAACGTTCGTCTAGAGTTCTGGAAGGTCGGGGAGGGTTGTGGAGGACAGGTGTCTTCTCTGATGAATGTTCCTATCATCGATGCATTGTAACTTCTGCTATTCGAGTGTAGTGTTCCTGGTACATGGACAAGAGACAAGTTTCTCTGCAAGTACCCAAACAACCCAGGCTTGTGGTATACGTTCAACTTGAGTGACTATTGACTATTTTCAAAACAACTGTTGTTCAACCTGATTATGCTCGGAGAAAGACCAAATCCATCACTGTCCAGTTAAAGCTGTATTGTAGAGACACACCCAGGACTTGCCAGCAGGCTGTCCACCCTAAGTAGAGATTTTTTTTCAGAGAGCAGTCCTTCACGGGCTTTTTGAGGTCCCTTTTATGGGAAAGGTTAAGGTTAATAGAAAACAGCTATAAGCATGTTTACAGGGGTGGGGTAATTGGCTGTTAGAAAAAATACAATGAGCCGGGTGGTGGTGACACATGTCTATAATCCCAGCACTTGGGAGGCAAGCCAAGCGGATCTCTGTGTGTTTGAGGCCAGCCTGGTCTGCAAGAACTAGTTCCAGGACAGGCTCAAAAGCTACAGAGAGCCGGGCGATGGTGGCGCACGCCTTTAATCCCAGCACTCGGGAGGCAGAGGCAGGCGGATCTCTGTGAGTTCGAGACCAGCCTGGTCTACAGAGCTAG
>NW_004949124.1:5137012-5152328 GCF_000317375.1 Microtus ochrogaster | reverse complement strand
TTACAGGTATAGAACAAGGTATCTTGAAAACATTTTGAAAGACAAAGGTCAGTCATACACCATGGGGTCATAAGTTCAGTGCAGGTTGAAAAACATGTTTTGTGGGCAGGAGAGATGACTCAGATGGCTCAGAGGGTAAGAGAACTGGAGCTCTTCTAGAGGTCCTGAGTTCAATTCTCAGTAACCATGTGGTGGCTCACAACCCTATGTAATGAGATCTGGTGCCCTCTTCTGGTATGCAAGCAGATATGCAGGCAGAACACTGTGTACATAATAAATCTTAAAAAAAGAAAAAGAAAAACGTGTTTTGCAGGGTACAATGGGTTTAGGAAACAAACTTATTCTTGTAAGGTATGGGGACTGTTGTGGGATGTTTTACTCTTTTTTGGCTTTTTGGGGGGTCCACCACCCAGATCTGCCTCCTGGTTGGTCGTGTCCCACTGAAATTTTAGAACAGTGGGGTCAAGATCATCTATATTGTGTCCCCAGATCCCTTTTCTTGGGAAGGAAAAGAGAAAGGGGTGTTGCAAGGACAGGAGACTGGATATGTTTCAGGTACCACATCTCCCTCACCTCAAATTACCCATCATGCCCAGCAGGTCTTGGTAGCTAATCTGCTGCGGACACAATTTGCATTTGGGACTCACCTCTTGGCTCTCCTCACCCTTTGTTTTTCACTCTGGCCTTGAACTTAACAACCTTCCTCCTCAGTTTTCTGAGTGCTGGGGGGACTGGTGTTATACAAAAGGACTTTAAATTGTCCCTAGATTTGAGCACCTCCTGTGACTCCAATTAGTTTTAAAAATTACAATGAGCCCTCTTTTATTTCTAATATAATGGATGGGATTTCCTTTGTGCTTGGAATATGAGTAACAGTCATCTACACTGTAACACTAGGGACTTGTAGGAGTTTTACCGTGCTTCTCTTGGGCTTTTGATTTTCTTTCACCATCTAGTCTTTTCTTTTCCGGACATACAGATGGACAACTAAAACATCTTTGGTCAAAGTTCATGAGATTCATACTGTTCTGTCCACATTATAACCACCAGGGAGAGACCACCAGGGAGGCACAGCAAGGTTCAATTAGCATAATACAAACATGTTTGGAACCCCTGTCCACTGACCCTGTTATAGCGAGGTAGAGAGAGGAGCTGTATCTCCTCTGTGGGGTAGGTTTTTATTTTATTTTTTTTAATTTATTTAACTTTATTATGTTCGTTGGTATGAAGGTGTCAGATCTCGTGGAACTACATTTTCAGACAGTTGTGAGCTTCCATGTGGGTGCTGGGAATCGAACCCGGGTCCTCTGGAAGAGCAGTCAGTGCTCTTCACCGCTGAGCCATTTCTCCAGCCCTGGGGTAGGCTTTTAAAGGCTTAACTACAAAGAGGCTTTCTGAAGCTGCTTTGGCACGGATGCAAGGACTTTTGCTCTCTCCCATTCTGCTAAGTCAGCTTTCTCCTTGTTCTTAGAGCAAGGCCACTGTTCCTGAGTTAGGCCATCTTTATCAGCCTGTACCAGGTGGCTGGCTGGGCTGAGCTAAGGGACAGAGGCAAAGGCCACTATCTTCCTGGGAAAACATTCTGCTAGGAAATTTCTTCTTGCCCCTTTGAGAATAAGATCCTACATTACTACCCGCCTCTACTCAAATCCTGCACTATCAATTACTCAGCTACACTCGGGTCAAATACCCCTCACTTTTTTCATCCCTTCCGCATTCGGTGAGAACTCTGCCTGAACTGTTTCTTCCACGGTTATTTGAAGGACAGTATTCATCCTTTCAAATGTTACCCCAGTTTTTACCTAATATTTTCTAGAACATAATGGCAGTTTTAAAAATTCTTTTCTTCTTAGTCAATAAGATAGAAGGCTAACCTCCCAATCTTGACAGGTTTGTGACCCTAACCTAGGCTTTGGGATCCCGCCTCGTTTCGCCCCTGGAGACACAAACTTTGCCCCTCCCGGGTTCTACCTCACCCCTGCTCCCTACACGCCCCTCATTTGTCCAAAGCCCCTACTTGTCAGCTCCAGCATCTAAACAATCCCAGAGAGTCTGATGCCGTTCTGGAGCCCACAGAGCGCGGCCCCGTAGGGAGATTCCAGCCAATCGAAGCCCTAAACGCAGCGAGGTCGGCTCATCTGACCAATCGCAGTTCTAAATGCAGAGAGGGCGTATTCTCCGGCCAATCGCAGCCCGGAGTGCCGCGAATCTCCGGCTTGGAGGCGGTTCCGTGGCACGGTGGGCGTGGCTCAGGAAAGATGGCGGCGCCCGCACCTGCGGCTGAGCCCCAAGCCTCCGGGGCTCCCCAGCTCCCCGTGTGTCTCTTGGTGTTGGGAATGGCGGGATCCGGGAAAACTACCTTTGTACAGGTGACGTGCACTGCGCGGAAGCGGTAGTAGCGCTCGGCAGGTTGCCCGTGGCTAGGGAGGAAGGGAGGAAGTTGTCTAGGAGTTGGAGGGTCTGGGCGCGTGATTTCCTGGGGTCTTGCCTCTGACTCCCGAAGCCTAGCCTGGGTCCCGTAAGGAACCCCTCTGTAACTTAAGTGCATGCTTGGTGCCACTGAAATTGTCTGGCTGTGAATTAGCAGCTTTTCTGAAGGCCCGAGGTTAAAGAGTAGGGGGATATAATGCCAATACGCTGGTTTTGCGTGAGGAGTTAGGTGTTCTTTCGACCGACTACGTTCTAAGTTCTAAGTACCCAGTGAAAATGAAATGGACAGGGATTTTGCTTTCACGGAGTTAATGTTTAGTAAAGGAGTTAGGAAAAAAGACGTTTACAGGGGCATTCAAAGTTAGTGAAGAGGTGATGGAGGGCGGGGGAGGCCTGCTGGGTCGGTAGTCGAGCTAGATGGCTTTTAAATTGAGATTTCTGTGTAAACCGTGCAGGGGAGAATGAAATTGCTACAGATTTTATAGGATTGGTCAGTAAAGGACTTCTTTGGTCCTTGTCCTAACGTTTATCACCACCCTCCAACCCTCGTGTTTTTTGCAGAGGCTCACAGGACACCTCCACAGCAAAGGCTCCCCGCCTTACGTCATCAACCTGGACCCAGCTGTGCATGAAGTCCCCTTTCCCGCCAATATTGGTGAGTACCTTCAGTTTGCATTTCTTTCTGAACTAACTCACTATCTTCTTTTCCTTTTTATTCCTAAGTTTGTATCATTTCCATTCACCCCGTTTCTCTTTTGTCCTTAGTCTGTGAAATTCTTGTAATTCACTTGTGAAGAAGTGACAGTCTATTAAAAAATGATACATAAATCATTTAGTTTCTTTTGTCAGAGTGTAGTACTAGTTTATAGGTTCTGCTATAATTCACTCTGATCAGTAGGAAGGACCTTTCCATTCCCAAAGTTGTGGGGTGTGTGTGTGTGTGTGGGGGGTGTATGTGTGTGTTAAAAATAGGCATTGTGTCTTGAAAAACCAGTGTGTGTGTGTGTGTGTGTGTGTGTGTGTGTGTGTGTGTGCGTGTTCACACTCTGAGCAGAGTTTCTGACTGTTTCTGACTGAAACTATCAGAAAGATTTTGTATGGGTATTATCCAAGGGAGTCTGAGGCAGAATATTGAGAGGTCAGGGTCAGTGAGACCTTCATAGACAAACCCTGCTTGTTTGTTGTTTTTTAAAGAGAGAAAAAAAATGGGAGTGAGTGGTAGATTCACGTGATCCAGGGACAGGGTTCTTGCTGGGCTCAGGCTTCCTGATCCCAGGCCATAACTGTCACTTGTTAAGCTTTTTAAATTTCTTGTACCCCAAATACGCAATTTAAGGAGGGTGGGGAGATCTTGTTTTAAGAATCATAAGTCATTTTCGGAAAATTTTACAAAAACTTTCCTATTAATAAAGACAAAAACCGCCGGGCGATGGTGGCGCACGCCTTTAATCCCAGCACTTGGGAGGCAGAGGCAGGCGGATCTCTGTGAGTTCGAGACCAGCCTGGTCTACAGAGCGAGTTCCAGGACAGGCTCCAAAAGCCACAGAGAAACCCTGTCTCGAAAAACAAAAAAAACAAAACAAAACAAAAGACAAAAACCCAAAGAAGCCTTAAAAACATGTATCTCAAACTAGAATGCAGATTAATAAATATTGAATTTCATCAATCTAAAAAAACCCTTTCCTATTGAAACTTGAGGATAAAATTGTAATATTGGTCATCTTCAGACTGGTGGGTAGGTTTCTTCTCATTCATTGATTTTTGTTTTATGTGTGTGGATGTTTACCTGCATCTGTGCACCATGGTATGTGCCTGGTTCCTTCAGAGGCCAGAGGAGGGTGCTAGAACCCCTAGAATGGGACTTGGAGACATTTGTGAGCTGGAAACTGAATTTGGGTCCCATGCAAGGGCCTTAAGTAAGTGCTCTTAATCACTGAACCAGCTCTCCAGCCCCTGGCGGGTAGGCTAGCTTTATTACCAGGCAGTAGTTTTTGGTTTGCGGATTTTTGTTTGTTTTGTTTTTTCCCCTCTGCATGTGCCCACTTCCATTGAAATTGTCTAAAATATTTAATCTTGTTTCAGACTATATCTATCATAATTAAGAACTTCTAGCCTAACTTTTTTGTTTGTTTGAGACAGGGTCTCTCTATATAGTCCTTGCTGTCCTGGAACTCACTTTGTAAATAAGCTGGTCTCAGACTCACAGAGATCTGCTTGACCCTGCCTCGTGAATGCCGGGTTAGAAGTGTGCACCATCACACCCAGGAGCCTAATATTCTTCACAGGATACTCAGTGGTTCTCTTAGTCAGGAAGGAAGCCACTGTAAGTGGAGAAAGGTATAAGAAAATGCCGGTTAAGAAGCCTAAGTCAGTTATGGTGAGACTCTCTGCAACCTCAGCACCCAGGAGACTGAGGCAGGAGAATTGCTCAGAATTTGAGGACAGTTTAGGCTACATGGGAAGTTCAAAGCCAGTCTGGACAACTGAGACCATGCTTCAGAAAATAAAATAAACCATTATCTCTCTTTTCCCTTCAGATATCCGTGACACCGTGAAGTATAAAGAAGTCATGAAGCAGTATCGTTTTCCTCATCTGCCAGGGCCTGACTGGTCCTGCAGAATTGCTCCTCACTTTGAGGGAGTGCTTTGCCTGTCACACTGTGACATAAACAAGTAGAACACTCAGCTTCCTTTTAAGTCATCGTGTTAGAAAGATGTCAGATGAGTAAGATGAGTGCAGGATAGATTAGAGATTCCCAGCAGTACTTCCTTGCCACTTGATTTTCGTTTCTCAGCATGCTCAGACCACAGGGGTTATAATTAGAGACCAGAAAATGAGTGGCCATTTGCTAGCTGCCGGGGTCCAGTGAAATGATATTGCCTTGGGTGAGATAGTCATTGATAACTATGAATTTGACCCGGAAACTCAAGAAAAATACGTTGAGTTGGATTAATTCCTATGGAGTGATTTCTGCATGACATGTGGCTCACTGTTAGTAACTTTAGGTAGTCGGGGTCAGTAAAGAGTGTTAGGTGTAGCTCTGACTGGCCCGAAATTCACAGAGCTCGGCCTCTGCCTCCTGAATGCTGGGATTGAAGACATTGAGCTACCATGTCTGGCTCCATAGATGATTTTAATAACTGATGCCACCAGTCTGTCACTGTTTGACACATCTGTGTCTTCACTAAATCTTGGCCATTCTTTTGTCTTTATCTTGTATGACCATCCCTAAAATGATAGAGGAACAAGGAGGACCTTGCTAGTAAATGATTCTTATAACACTAAGGTCATACGGTTGTCAAAGACTGGGTTGCCTGTACCCATTAATTTAACACTAATACTGTTATATACTGAACATAATGTTAAAATTGAACATAATGCTATTGGATGAATGACAATCTAGCTATGAACTATATAATCTCATTTGTGCAATTTAAATCCTTAACTGAATGCTCAGATATGGACTCGGGCCAAATGGTGGCATAGTGACCTCACTCAATCTCTTTGCTACCAGATTTGATCAGGTAAGGCTTCCTTTACATTTATAGGCATGGCACTGTAAAACCTGACTCTTGTGTGCTCTCGTCTGATCACATAGAATAAGCAGGGCCACTAAAGTGGAGACATAATGAAAATAAGCAGGCATTTTGGTAGACAATAGCCTCTAAGTGTGGTGGGTCCTTTGCATTTAATGTTTGTGAGAACAAAACAAAACACAAGAGACCTGGGTTCTTTCTCTGGCCTGCTATTGGCTTATGGTGTTAATGAGGGTACAGGGGCACTGCGGTTAGCTACAGGAAGGGATGGGGAAATAATGACACTTTTTCTCGTAACGAGTATTTGCCATCTTCTTTGCTTTCTCTGTCACTCTCATGAGAGTGGCTTATAATCATTATGTTTTACTCTGATTCTGCTACTTGAGACATTAACATTTGACAACAGCCAGGCAGCATGGTTTGTACCAGAATTCCCAGCTCAGGAGGCTGAAGGGTCCTGGAGTCCACAGTGTGCCTGGATAACACAGCTTGGCCTGGCTCTTTAAAACAAACAAACGTGGCCAGTGTGCCAGGGACCCTGACTTCTGACAGAGATGCGGCTGTGGCTCTGCTTCCTTGAGGAGTCCCTTGCTTGGTGTCCTTGGGTTGGGCTTTGTGATGATTTAACATGTGCCACCCTGGAGGGAGACCTCTGAAGTTGTGTTGGAATTAGATCCTGTTACAGTTGACATCTTTTTCTTCTAGGTGATGAAATTTATCGAGAAGGCCCAGAACACATTCAAGTAGGTGGTCTTAGTGCCTACACATCTACTGCCTGTCATTGACACATTCTAGACTTTGACCCCTAAAACTCTTAACTGAGACAAGTTGTTAGAAATGAAAATAAAGAAAGGGGACAAGAAAATCGTTGAGATGACATTTAATACAGAGAATTACTCCCAGTTACGGTGACCCCCGCCCAACACTTCTCTTCGTTTTACATGACTTTTGGAGAAACGCTCATTCTTTCTCCTTTCTCAGACTAAGGGAGGAAGACATTTGCTCATCATTTGAGGGAACACAGTCTACCATGATGGGGAAGACATCATTTCTCAATAACTATTATTAAATTTTGATATGTTACTTTTTCTAAGGGAGAAAGATAATTTACTGTTTTATAAAACAAAACAAAAAAAAGGAGACATGCTCATTATAAAGAATTCACTAGGACAGCTGGGGTTACACAGAGGAATCCTGTCTCAAAGAAAAAAATTAAAACCATGGACCAGGGAGACGGCTCAGCAGGCAAAGACACTTGCCACCAAACCAGAGTCTGATTCCTGGGACCCAGGTAGTGGAAGTAGAGAACTCCTACGAGTTGACCTCTGGCCCTCACATGCTTGCTGTAGCTCTTTACTTTCACATGTGTTTAAACTAAATAAATGTAATAAAAAAGATATTTTAAAAGACTACATAATATTTAAAACATGAAACTGTCATTCTCAGTCCCAGCACCAATTATTATTGTTCAGTCATTGGCGTTTTACCTATTCTATGTATAAAGAATTACAAAGATGGGATTATAATTGAGGTAGATCTTTGTTTTCATTAGAAAAAATAACAAGGGCTGGAGAGATGACTCAGCCGCTAAAGGCTAGGCTCACTATCAGAAATATAAGAAAAAAAATAAGACAGTTTTTTTTGTTGTTGTTGTTATTGTTTTGGTTTGGTTTTTTGAGACAGGGTTTCTCTGTGTGCCCTGTCTGTCCTGGAACTTGCTTTGTAGGCTGGCATTGAATCACTCAGAGATCCACCTGCGCTGCCTCCTGAATGCTGGGATTAAAGGCACGCACCATCACCAAAACAGGCTTTTTGGAGATCACATTCTGTGAAGTTTTTTTTTTTTTTTTTTTTTTTTTTTTTTTTTGGTTTTTCGAGACAGGGTTTCTCTGTGGCTTTGGAGCCTGTCCTGGCACTAGCTCTGTAGACAAGGCTGGTCTCGAACTCACAGAGATCTGCCTGCCTCTGCCTCCCGAGTGCTGGGATTAAAGGTGTGCGCCACCACCGCCCGGCCTGAAGTTTTATTTTTTAAAATGTATTTTATTATCTTTACATACTGGTGCATGGATCATGATTATTTAATTTCACACAGCCCCGCCCCCACCATTAGCAGTCACTCCTTAATTTTCTTTTCTGTTTCCCTAGTGCCTGTCCTGTATTTATTTGCTAACTTTGGCCTGTCCTGTGTTTATTTGCTAACTTTGTTACTACTTTATTTTCATGGGGCTTGGACCCAGGATGTTGAAGACCCTAAGCCCATGCGCAGCCTTTTTTCTACACTGACCTATACCCCATCCCCAAGTTTCCCTGTTTCTAAAAGTATATTTATTAAGGTACATTTTACACGCCCTCCATTCCTCATCCTTGTCCCTAAGAAACAGGATGGTTCCCCAGAGAGCGTCATGTCTCCTTGGTAGTGCAGTGTTTCTGTAATCATCACAGTTTCCTCTGATTCTGTACAGCAACTTGGCTGTGCTGTTTCTTCTCAGTAGCATGAAACTTGGACCTGGAGCGAGCTCTTGGGAATATGTAACTTTCGGGCACCATAGGACTGTGTTTGGCAGTGTGCAGAGGTTATTGCTATCTTGGATCAGCAGAGATTGAGCTTTCTCTGTGATGGGAAATCTTCAGAATTGCCCAAGTATAACACCCTTTTAATGGTCTCCTTGACCCAGGTATGTCTTGATTGACACACCCGGACAGATTGAAGTTTTCACCTGGTCAGCTTCTGGGACAATCATCACCGAGGCCCTGGTGAGTGTGGGTCTTGTTCATGAGAGCATCTGGAGAGTTAGCTCAGCCTCTGTTTACTGCCTGGGGCTGAGTGTGAGGTGGAGAGGCGAGGCTCTGCACACCTGGTCAACCTCGTTCTCTCTTGGCAAGAAGGGAGGAAGAGCCTGGGAACAGGTAATGAGCCCTAAGACTTTACTTACTCTGCGGTTCCAGGCATCCTCATTTCCCACAGTCGTCATCTACGTCATGGACACATCACGAAGTACCAACCCAGTGACCTTCATGTCCAATATGCTGTATGCCTGCAGGTAACCGATGCTTGGTAGATATGGTGTTTTGTCAGCTTTGAGGGCTCTTCCTCTTTCTACTTTTTATTTTTTTTATTTTTTTGGTTTTTCGAGACAGGGTTTCTCTGCGGCTTTGGAGCCTGTCCTGGAACTAGCTCTATAGACCAGGCTGGTCTCGAACTCACAGAGATCCACCTGCCTTTGCCTCCCCAGTGCTGGGATTAAAGGCGTGCGCCACCAACGCCCAGCCACTTTTTATTTTTTAAAGACATTACTTATTTACATGTGTGTGGGCCTGTAGGAGTGTATGTCTACCACATGTATGCAGGAGCCTGTGGAGGCTAGAAGAGGTGGTTAGATCTTTTCAGACTGTAGTTACAGGTAGTTGTGAGTCACCATGTCGGTGGTGGGAACTGAACCTGGGTCCTCTCTAAAAACAGTAAATGCTCTTAACTGCTGAGCCATCTCTCCAGCTTTATTTTCTCTGACTTTATTCCCCTTTTGGTTTTGAGTCCTGGTTATATACCGCTGGGTTTGTGATAATTTGTATTTACTACTCAGTTGATTGTCCTCAGTTAGGAGAAGGCCCTAAAGAAAGGCATGTACTATTGGCTTTTCTCTCAGCATCCTCCTTCCTCGCCTGTCAGAGTAGAGCCAAGTCTGGCTAGAACAGAGAGTTCTCCGATGTCAGTGGTGCTTAGGTTTTGTATAAGTAATGTAAAAATGTAACATGAGGAGACATTACTAATAAAAAGTTTCTTAAAGCCAGGAGTGGTAATGCATTCCAAGTCAGGAGGGGAAGGAGGACAGATTCCAGGCCAGCACAGACTATGGAGTGAGACCGGGCCATAACATTAAGAACAGTATTAACAGATTTTAGTTATAATCCAAGTGTTATCCCATTAGTTTATCCCAGATGTTACATTGGGAGAAAAAAGATGTGAGTTCAGACTGATGTTGAAGGAGAGTGTTATGGAAGCTGACGCTTTACTGGGGAATGGACAGGAGCCATCACCAGTGTGATAGGTCTTGGAATAAACATCATATTGGATGCAAGAAGTCCTGATCCACATGGAAAGGTAGCATTGTTCTGCAATTACATTAACGAGCAAAACACAGCTGCTGGATTATCCTGGCTATAGTAATTTCACAGTGTATTCATAGCTCAGAATATCAGAGGACTGGGAATGTAGCTCAGCAGAAGACGATGTGCCTCTCACGCTCGAGGCCTGGGTCAGCCATCAGGACTGCAGACACTAAATAAAGGGGGCCGAGAGATCAATTTTAAAAACAATTCATCATGTGTACCTTCAGTATATATAATTTTATTTTGTGCATTTACCTCAGTAAATGTGGGAAATTTTCAATCTGTAGGACAATATTTTTGGAGGCTGAGGTAGGAAGGAGAGTTACTATGAAGTCAAGGCCAGCCTGGACCACATACTAGGCCGCAGAATGAGACCCTGTCTTAAAAACAAAGCCAAAATTGTATACATTTACATGGCATCTGTATAGATTAAAGGTTACACACACACACAAATATATACATACATGTAAAAGTGCCTACCAGAGTAACCATCCTATTTTGGGTAATCAATAAATGCTCATTTCCTCCACTTGAATAACAAATTACAGAATTGTAAAATATTAAAAAGGATCAATATTAACACATGGTATGGGGTTGATGTTGGTGGTCATTTTCCTTTGGCAGAGGAGACTGTATACCACCTACAATTCAGTCTGAAGGTTTTTCTGTTGTCTTTACTTAGTCCGCAGAGCTTGAATACCTTTGGTTTTTTTCTTAGAAACAAACTCACACTATATGCCCAGATTGGCCTTGAACTTATGAACTTCCAGCCTTTATCTTCTGACTGCTGGAATTACAAGCATGTGACATTATGTCTGGTCTTAAATACTTTTAGTAATGCTGGCTCCATGTTTGATTTTTTTTTTTCTAGCATCTTGTATAAAACCAAGCTGCCTTTCATTGTGGTCATGAACAAAGTGAGTACTTCCTGTGGGGATTTCACAGCCTTTTTTTTTTTTTATATTTTATTTATTTATTTATTTATTTATTTATTTATTTATTATGTATACAATATTCTGTCTGTGTGTATGTCTGCACGACAGAAGCGGGCACCAGACCTCATTACAGATGGTTTGTGAGCCACCATGTGGTTGCCGGGAATTGAACTCAGGACCTTTGGAAGAGCAGGCAATGCTCTTAACCACTGAGCCATCTCTCCAGCCCCCGGATTTCACAGTCTTTAACAGAGTCTTGACTGAGCTAGCAGGTCTGGGTAGGTGTGAAAAGTAACCTCAGTGGTGTCAGCACATTGAGATTTTACTGTGGAGAGTCAGGCACATCAGGGAAGTAGATGCCGCCAGAAGGAGTGTGTATTTAGTGCTGCCTCTCCCCCAGAGACTGCAGGGCAGACAGAGTGTATCAGCCGTCCCTCAGCATCGGGGGTTCTTTGTCAGTGAGGAACAGTCTTCTGGAAATACTGATCAGAGGCTAGGCAGATTGCTTTATGGTGTGTTGCAGTGGAGCTGGGAATGGGCGCCAGAGAAAGAGCGTCTGTGGGTGATGAGTTCTGTGCTGTCAACCACCTACTTAAATGACTTTGCCGTGGTTTAGTTGTGCTGATGACTGCCTTCTCTCCGGCACAGACCGACATCATTGACCACAGCTTTGCAGTGGAGTGGATGCAGGATTTTGAGACTTTCCAAGATGCCTTGAACCAAGAGACTACCTACGTCAGCAACCTGACTCGTTCCATGAGCCTGGTGTTAGATGAGTTTTACAGCTCGCTCAGGGTAAATTTTACCTCCTATCCTAGTGACAGTAGCTGCAGATGATGTCTTACCGAAGCCTTCACTGGCTTTGAACCAGCTTTACATTCTATAAAGTATGTAATTTTGTTCTTGGTAGTGCTGTATTGTTCATGGGCTGGGAGCAGCTCAGTAGCAGACCCCTTGTCTAGCACGCAAATTCATGCTACTTCTTGGCAGGTGGTGGGTGTCTCTGCTGTGGCGGGCACCGGCTTCGATGAGCTCTGTGTTCAAGTCACCAGTGCTGCAGAAGAGTACGAAAGGTGAGGAAGGAGGGGCTCTTGATGTGTTCCCCATTCTCAAATGTTAGGAGAAGCATTTCCATCTTCTGTGTAAAGTATATTTACTTGCATATGTATATTAGACCTGCCCATACTCAGGAGTAACCAGGGTCTGTTCCCGTCTTTAAAAAGATAGAAATATAAAGTGTTCACTGGTCTCAGTGGTTGCCAGGCAGGGACCGTCAAGCCTGTTCTGAAAAGAGCCACTTGGTAGCTTTGAGGGCAACTTCTCAGGTCTGTTATTGTAGGACAAAAGACCTGTAGAAAGTTCAGAAACAGGAGGTGATAGTTCTGTCCCTTTAAGACATCAGCTGTAGAAGCTGTGGTGTGGATTTGTCATCGAGGAGACGTATATGTGAAGTTGTAGCACAGTGATTTCCCCATCATAGAGACCGTTCGTGAATGTCTGTTACAGCTGTTGTCATTGCTGGAACAAGCTGTGAGACACCTCTCTGTTCTTCACGGTCCTACAAGAGCTGTTGGTGTAAAGTGGGACCCATTAACCTAAAGGAGCACCTGGGACCCTGGGACCATGACTCATAGACTGCCTGTTAGCATACTGCTTTGGCTTCGTGACATTGTGGTTGCCAGGCAACATTATTTTCCCACTGCTGAGCCTCAAGGGTTTTGCGTGTATTTCCCAGGCCCAGGAGTGTATTTTGTTGACCTAAGACCCATCACTTCTTTGACATTGGCCTTCCCGAGCAGCAGCCGTAAAGCAGACAGAAGTGATAGGTTGAGGTGGGCAGTGTGGGTCTCTCAGGAGAGGAACTGAGAAAACATTTCTTTCTCCAGGGAATATCGGCCTGAATATGAGCGCCTGAAGAAATCACTGGTAAGAGGGGCAGTGTGTAAAGCTGTCAGAGTCCGTCTAACCCACACATGGCACAGGCCAGGAGTCCCAGCAAGTCACCAGAGATGGGTAGGGGACTCTTGAGTGGAGGAGTTGGGGACCAGCTGGTATGCTGGCCTGTGCTGTAGTTAGCACTCAGGTAGCAGGGATGAGAAGGACCAGCTGGTATGCTGGCCTGTGCTGTAGTTAGCACTCAGGTAGCAGGGATGAGAAGGAAAGGTTTACCAAGACAGGGTTTCTGGCTGTTCTGGAACTCACTGTAGATCAGGCTGGCCTTGAACTCACAGATCTGCCTGCCTCTGCCTCCCAAGTGCTGGGACTAAAGGCTTGTGCCACCACTGCCTTGCTTGTTATTTTAATTTTTTTCTGGCTTTATTGAGATATAAGTAACTGTTGGGACTCCTGTGTTTCTTTTATTTTTTATTTATTTATTTTAAAAGATTTATTTACTGATTATGTGTACAGTGTTCCCCTGCCTGTACACCTCCATGCCGGAAGAAGGCACCAGATCTCCTTACAGGTGGTTGTGAGCCACCATGTGGTTGCTGGGAATTGAACTCAGGAAGAGCAGCCAGTGCTCTTAACCTCTGAGCCATCTCTCTAGCCCTCTGTGTTTCTTTTAAATTCTTGCATTTTTTTGTTTCTTTGTTTTTGGTAGTGCTCTACTCTCTGAACTATGTGCCCAGCCCTGTTTGGTTTTGAGTTGAGGCCCCAGGCAGGCCTGAAACTTTGGGGCTCTAGTGATCTCTTACCTCAGCCACCTTAGCAGGTAGGACTGCAGGCTTGAGACATCCCACCTCAAGTACTTGTTTATTTAAATTCATAAACCGGTTGTCTGTATGCAGAAAGACCTCCAAACAATTTTTCTTCTCTTTGTATTTGAATATTTATCCTTTTTGTTTTGTTTTGTTTTACCACTTCATGCTTCTGAGTGCTGGGAATGCAGATATGAGCTACCACACAGGCTTTGTATCTGAATTTTTAAAATATCAGAATTTTGTTGAAATATATTTTTACCAAGAACTTTTTATGCCCCACCTCATCCAGTCTCCGAGGTCAACTTAAAGGCTTGTTGTAGGATTTTGAAGACTAGAGAGATGTCTCAAGCTCTTGTTCCAGATGCTGAGCTGAGGCTCTCCCTTTGACAGAGCCTGCATTGGGTCCTTTATCATAGGTCTTCTTGCCAAGCGCCACTTGAGGGTTCTCTGATCATGGTTCTGGGTATGTGCTCTAAATTACTTCCTTCAGCATATGACTAGAAATCGCTGTCTCTTGGGCCCTTATGACTCTGTCTCCATATCTGTTATCCTTTACCAGCTTCTGGTACTTTTATAATTCCTAATCTCCTCTTAAAAGGGTGACGCTTGGGGGACTGGGGACTTAGCTCAGTTGGTTGAATATTTGTTCAGCGTGCACTTAGCTTAGCTTGTTCTTCAGTGCTAACTAAGCATGGTGGTGGACCCTGCTAAGTTCAGGGTCATCCAGGATCCATGGCTACATAGTGAGTTTGGGGGTGACCTACACTACATGAAACCCTACTTAAAAAAAAACCTGGCATCTTAATTTATACATCTTTATTATCTTGCTTTATTTTATTTCTTTGTGCTGGAAATTGAAACCAGGGCTTCACATCTGCTGAGCACTCGGCTTCTCAGTCATAAGCCCTGCCCTAGAGATCTCCTTAAAAAGTATTACATGTGGAGGTCAGAGGGCAGCTTGCCATCCTCAGTTCTCTCCTGTCACGTGGGGTCTACAGATGGAATTGTTCAACACGGCCGCAAGCAAGCCCTGCACCTCTGAGCCATCTCATCAGTCTGGGATTTCCTAATGTAACATGAGGACATTTCCCCTGTCTGTAGGCGAGTGCCCAGAGTGATCAGCAGAAGGAGCAGCTGGAGCGTCTTCGGAAGGATATGGGCTCCATAGCCCTGGACACAGGCGCTGGCAAAGGTATTGAAGGGCTCTTGGTGTTGGGAGAGAACAGAGGGTGGATCCACGCAGCATCGATGTCTGTAAACGAGGAGAAAGGACAGGCGATGGGGAGACATACATACACACATCTGCATCAGTGAGCCAGGACCGAGAGTACTGATGATGGTGCACACTTTACACTGCTCTGAGTTTCCTCTGAAAGTCTTGTACTTGTATAGTGTGTTATAACTAAATTTTAAATATTATTAAAGCTCATGCAAACATGGTACTCTTTTACTTTTGATCCTCTGTGTATACTTCCTAAAAGTAAAGATATTATATTTAAAAACCTCAGTACAGGGGCTGGAGAGTTGGCTCAGAGGTTAAGAGCATTGCCTGCTCTTCCAAAGGTCCTGAGTTCAATTCCCAGCAACCACATGGTGGCTCACAAC
>NW_004949124.1:5135305-5136912 GCF_000317375.1 Microtus ochrogaster | reverse complement strand
TTCTCATTCTTAGGGCTTAGTCCTTACTCACTGAGTAGGGAATTTTGCCTCTAGTAGTATTTTTTGTTTTGTTTTTCAAGACAGGGTTTCTCTGTAGCTTTGGAGCTTGTCCTGGAACTAGCTCTTGTAGCTCAGGAAAACAAAACAAAAAAAACCTCAGTACAGCCAGCCAGGCGTGGTGGTGTACACCTTTAATCCTCTGGAGGCAGAGGCAGGCTGATCTTTGTGAGTTCAAGGTTAGCCTGGTCTATGCAGTGAGTTCCAGGACAGCCAGGGTTACACAGAGAAACCCTGTCTCCAAAAACCAAACCCTACAAAACAAAGCAAAGAACAGCTCAGTACAGTGAGGAAAAATGAGGAGATTAGCATGGACACACTGTTGTCTAATACTTGGTCTTACTTAGGTGTAGCCATTCCCTTTGGAGTGGACTGTGCTCGTCAGGTTTGGGATCGAGAGCCCTTATCCACTGAGCAGTCTAGCTGGCTCTGAACTCCTGTTTATTACACTGATTTCTTTACCTACATACCTGTACATATTATAACTACAAAATGCTTCAGTGTCTGCTCAGACTGGTCTCCCTTGTACTCTTTCCTCTCCCTGGCTGTTTTCACATGCACTTCCTCATCAGCTTCTCTGGCTTCCCAGAAAGCTTTGGCATTTGTGTTGAGGTTAGCTTGTGCTACTTAAATAGTTCAGGAAGAACCGACTTGACTGATGTTGCCTCTTCCTCCTCGAGCAGGAAGAATTTTTGTATTCGGCAGGTCTTGTGTCTTTCTTGAATGTTATCCTGAGTATATTTTGCATATTTCTTGCTGCATTATGCAGTGGATTTTATTTTCTTTATTAAGAGTTACTGTTTTAAACGGGCATGGGTGTTTGTATTGTGTTCTGTATTTCAGTCTTTCACCCTGCTGCCTTAGTCTTTGTCCTCCCTCCTTTCTTTGCTTCCTTTCCTCCCTTTTTCCCGTCTCCTTCCTTCTTTCTGTTATTTCTGTCATTGGCCCTCAGAGGGAATGTCTAGGATGTGCTCATATCAAGTGATACACACCCCAGAGGCTGCAGCAATGGCTCGGCAGTTAAGTGCAGCTCTTGCAGAGAACTGGAATGTAATTCCCACCCACATGATGGCTCATGAGCACTTACTCCAGTTCCAGGTGATCAACACTCTCTTTTGACCTCGGTTTATAAACATACATGTGGGGAAAACACTCATACACATAAAAGTAATAAGTCTAAAATATATATATCCCACCTCCTTGAGAGGCAAGACGATGGACTGCCCACAAAAAGCAGAGTGGAAATTTGTTGTGGGACCCAGAAACCAAATAGATGGACTTTATTTTTTAATATATAAGTTCTGCTTGGTGTATTTATTGTGGCAAAAAATTACATAGTTTAGGGTTTTTTTTCTTCATATATAGCAACAGTTTTTCCTTGGGGTTCCTTATTAAGAGGAAAAGCTTCTGTTTGTGACCTTTGTTCCCTTGTGTTCATCAGAGCACAGCACAGGGAACCTGGCTGCCCAGCCAGCGACACAGATGCTTCCGTGCCATTCCTGACGCCCTCCCTTATCTGTGTGTGAGTGCACACCGAATGCTTCCGTGCC
>NW_004949124.1:5128218-5134985 GCF_000317375.1 Microtus ochrogaster | reverse complement strand
TGTGTGAGTGCACACCGAATGCTTCTGTGCCCTTCCTGACGCCTTCCCCATCTGTGTGAGTGCACACCGAGGTCCTCCAGAGTCACAGGTGTTCATTTTCCTGCTGCCGCATCCAGATGGGAAGGGAAGGGGAATTTCCATGGATGATTTGGGGAAAATTCCTCAGATATCTGAGTAATTCTTAGTTGGGTGTGGAAGGAGGCATTCACTGTTAGCTTTTTCAGTCATTGCTGTGTAGATCATAGGCCCGAGTTTTTCGTTTTCTCTCCTGAGCCATGGTCTCACTGTACAGCTCTGGCTGTCCTAGAACTTTGTTCTGTAGATAGGGCTGCCCTTGAACTCTGCTTCCCAAGTGCTGGGATTAAAGATATTCACCACCACTCTTGGTTGGCCACTAAGATCTGTTTCTCTCCCTTTACAGCCTTCAGCCCATCCCCTCCCCAGCTGAACTCCTGAGCCGGACAGTCACTTGTCAGTGGTCACACCCTCCTGTAGGTTTAGGTCCCACTCAGTTTCGGGATCAGACTTACTTCTCATTCTTAGGGCTTAGTCCTTACTCACTGAGTAGGGAATTTTGCCTCTAGTAGTATTTTTTGTTTTGTTTTTCAAGACAGGGTTTCTCTGTGGCTTTGGAGCTTGTCCTGGAACTAGCTCTTGTAGCTCAGGCTGGCCTTGAACTCACAGAGATCCGAGTGATGGGATTAAAGGCGTGCACCATCACTGCCCGGCTAGTAGTGTACTTGATTTCCTTTTTTTATCCCCTACCCTCCATTGCTTGAAAGTTGCCACAGCTGCTCTATTCCATATCATTTCAACCTTTTCCTCTAATCCCCCCTGACCTGCATCCTCCCTAGAAGCGTCTGCATTATTTGAACTATTGCCAGGTTGCAGCCTTATTTGTTTCTTTATCTCTCATTGGAAAAACCAGCTTCTTCCAGTCTGTAAGCTCGTGAGGCAGAGTGCTGGTGTTTCAGGGATACAATTCTTAGGTTTTCCTCGGTGGAACCATTGTAGAAGTTGTAGAGATGACAGATGAAGTTACTGATACGTTTAGAAGACTCACTCTCCTTCGTTTCTGTTGTCAAGAGCACTTCACGCTGCCAACAAATAAGGCACGTCTGTACTGATCAGTGTTTTAACCCTAGACAGCCTTTCTCCTGCACTGGACCCTTCTGACTTGATCCTGACGCGAGGAACCTTGGATGAAGAGGATGAGGAAGCCGAGAGTGACACTGATGACATTGACCACAGAGGTGAGAGGTGGTGGACGGAGACGCGAAGATCCTGAGCCTGTGGTCAGTGGCAGGAATGAGGAGGTGGTAAAGCTTATGGTGCCAGCAAAGTTTCCTATGTGGAGGGTTCTGGTCTCGCTGCATGTTTTCATTTCATCCCCTTGCTGTGACAAAACAGCCTGACAGAAAGCAATTTAGAAGAGAAAGGGTTTATTTCAAAATTCCAGGTTCTGCCACTGTGGAGAAGTCAAGGCAGGGACTTCAAACGCTGGTCCTGTCATATCCACAGTCAGAAGCAGAGAGCAATGCCTGTACAGCTTCACTTGAGTATATGCGGTCAGCTTGATTCCCACTGATACAGCTCAGGACTCCCGTCTAGGAACGGGCTACACACAGCGGGCGACCCCATTACCGTGCCTTTTATGTCTTGTAACTTCTGACTCGACCTGCAGGTGCCACTGTTCTGGCTGTTTCTGCTGTTTTGGTTAATTGGTGATAAGGCTGTACCCCAGGACCTCTTGCTTGCTAAAAGCATGTGCTACTGAGCCACATCCTGAGTCATTAATGTTGGGTTTTTTTTTTTTAAAGATATATTTGTTTTTACTTTATATATGTGAGAGTCTTGTCTGTATGTCTGTGTATACGCTCTGAATGCCTGGTCCCCACAGAAGTCAGAAATCCCCTGGAATTGGAGGTTTGTGGCTGCTGGGTACAAAACTGGGGCCTACACACGAGCAACCAATGCTCTTAGCCGCTGAAGCCCCTCTCCAGCCCTGAGTGTTCTGTTTTGTTTTGAGTATTTAGCAGTCGAATGTGGTGGTTCCCTACCTTATTCCTACCTCTGGGGTGGCTGAGGCAGTAGGTAAATCTACTATGGATATTTTTTTGTCTCTTGCCTACTGAGTAGACCTCATTGTAATTATTTATGAAGGGGATGTTCTCTTAGATGCTGCATGTTTGGAGGGTGTGAGTCCTTAATGTCGTAAAATAGTTTTAGCCAGGTGTATGGCACATGCCTGTAACCTCAATGGTAGAAACCGAGGCAGGAAGACTATGGGTTCTAAGCCAGCTTGGGATCTACAGTGAGTCCCTGTCTTGAAAACGTGAAAAATAATTTTAAAATGGGGTTTCTGTTGGGTGGGTAACAGGCGCGCTGATTGGCTTGTCATCCTGGGGGTTTTCAAAGAATCACCCTTCCCTCCTGCAGTTACAGAGGAAAGCCGCGAAGAGCCAGCCTTTCAGAACTTCATGCAAGAATCAGTGGCACAACACTGGAAGAGAAACAAATAGACCATCCACTTGTTGCTGGAAGTCGGACATACTGGGTCTCCACTCAGAGAAGCCCTTCCTGTGAGTCGGGGCTGCAGTCAAGAGCAGGATAGTAGCTTCTTTGAGGGTTCCAGATTTAGATGAAGTCGATGAAGGTGGAGCTGGCAGGTGGGTGCCCGTCCTTGGTTAGCTTCTCCTGGTATTTATGCAAGGACGTGCCTTTTCACCGCTCTGGAAGCTGATAACCGTTCAGCCTGAGACTTGAAGCTGCATCGTTTGAACTCAAGTCTTTTGCTGCTGATTGGAGACAACTTTGGATCTTGACTAGGCTGGATCTGTGGCCTTGGCTCTTTAGCGCTGAGCTCTTGACTCTGCACCTCAAGTTGCTGCTCTTTAAGCAGAATGGGAGGGGAGAGTGAGCTTGAACTGAGGGACAGTGCATTGCCCTTGGCAGCCACGAGGTAACACGTCATAAAGAATCCTGTTTGAATGGTGACTTGGATAAAGTTTTCAACTTTAACTCTGTGTCATGATTTCAGATTAGAAATTGTGTGATCACTAATAGATTCAGCACTATTAGTTACAACCGAGCTTTAAAGGCAGACCTGGTCGGCTATAAGCTGTAGTTTAATTTCCCAGGTGCATTTGCCTAACCAGGTCCCCAAACCTGTCCTGTTTATATTGTCCTTAGGACAATATAAAGCATTGTTTGTGACCACAGGGTTTGGCTAGGTATCCACCCAATAATACATAACTAGAAAGGCTTACCTTGTTTCTCAGAGTGTAGTCTGTGGAGCAGAAGGAAGGTCAGCAGCCAGGAGAGTCTTAGCGATACCTCTCCAAATCGGCTTTACCGAATGGGGAGCTCAACAGGCCATTCAGGAAGCCCTGCAGGTGGCCGTGGTGTGCTCTGCTTCACAGCACTGTCCCAGCTCAGCCTGACCGAGTCCCAGTCCTCACAACTTGCCTTTTCAGACTCGGTGCCTGTTCTCTAGTATTATTTTAAAGCAACATAGAATTTTATCTTACCATTAATTATTCAATATTCCATACCTCTAAAAATATGAGCTTTTTCTTTCTTTTTGCAAAGCTTAAAACTTCTCTGCCCAACATCATGACATTGCGGTGCACGTCTTTAATCCCAGCACTCGGGAGGCAGAGGCAGGTGGACCTCTGTGAGTTCAAGACCTGTCAGGACTGCAAAGTGAGACCCTGTCTTAAAACAGAAAGAGAAAAAGGACCCACCCTTACGTGTATCTCAAACCACCTCTGCCACCTGAGTGCTGCATCTATAGGGCTGGGCCGCTATACTTGCTTGACCTATTTAAGGGGAAACCTTTGCAGAGCAAAGCTCTGATCATACTCTGCTCTTCTCCATGGCGCCTCTCCTGCTGTCAGCTCTGAAAGCGGCTTGTCTTTATCTCACTGTGCTTAGTGAATGTTTTCTAAGTAAGTGAACTAAAATCTTTACATACACTAGCTGCCTGCTGGTCCCTTCATTCTTAAAATCAATGAAAGATTTGGAGATCAAAACAGAATAAATTTTAAGAGTGTTAAAGATTAATTTCCTAATTCATATATATATTTATATATAATATATGTATTTATATATAATATATATATATTTTCGAGACAGGTTTCTCTGTAGCTTTGGAGCCTGTTCTGGAACTCACTCTGTAGACCAGGCTGGCCTCTGCCTCCTGAGTGCTGGGGTTAAAGGCGTGCACCACCACCGCCAAACCACAAATTCATAAATATTTTAAGTAAGTTATAACTTTAGGAGGATTGCAGGAAGCTGGTTTAGGGTATGTGATGTAACTGCCTTTGAAAACCCTGGAACTGACTGGGCAGTGGTGGTGCACGCCCTTAATCCCAGCACTTGGGAGGCAGAGGCAGGTGGAACTCTGTGAGTTCAAGGCCACCCTGGTCTACTGAATGAGTTCCAGGACAGCCAGACTGTTTCACAGAGAAACCCTGCCTCGAAAAACCAAAAAAAAAGAAACAAAACAAAAAGCTGGAATGGAGAGTATGCCGACCTGACGCCATGTTTGGTCCCTGGAGCCATGTGACTGCACACGGCTGTCTCTGGCTTCCCCATACATGCCCCACACATATCATGCACTAACATAAGTGCGCATAATAAACCCTGAGACATTCGGAGACAGGGAGCGCACCCCAACCCTGGTTTGTCATTTGGGGAGGGGAACACACCGTCATTTAAGAATAGCACTATGCTCAGCCTTCAGTGGTGCTTATAGCAGTGGGCATCAGCTAATGCAGAAACCCGGAACTAGCTGGAGTGAGAGATGGCGAAGCACTCACAGGACATCTCTGTCCCCTCCCCCATGCTCAGGGAACCTTGCATAAGGGGTGAGAATTTCAGAACCACTGGATGGGAGATGTACAGCAAAAAGCTACCTTTTGGACGTGATGTAGCCATTGCACTCACGAACTCTGCAGTCTTTATCTGTAGACCTGCATGGGACAGGCCTGCCAGCGTTCACTGTGCTGCCAGGGCACCCTTGAGCCCCCCCCCCCCCACACACACACCAGGGCCTGTTGGCAAAGAATGGTTGTTGAGGGAGGGTTGTGCAAACCTTTCCTCAGTGAGACAGCTGCTGCTAAGTTGCTCTTATTCCAGTAAGTTCTCACCCATGCTTGAGGCAACTCTGGGTCATACAAGACATGAAAGGAAGTATGTGGGGGGGGCGATTGTGGGGGAAGGATGGAAATGGGACTTGTTCGAAAGAGGGAAATATGTGCGTGTATGAAATGGTCAGAGAATTTTAAAAAGAATTGGAATAACTCAAATGACTTTTTTCAAAAATAATTTATTTGTGTTTGTGCCCCGGCATGTAAAGGACAACTTGGAGTTCTCTTTTTACACCAGTGGGTCCTGGGGATCGAACTCAAGCTGCAAGTGTCTTCATCCACTGAGCCATTCTCTCTGGCTCCTCAAATGTGTTTTTAAAGAACAACAAACAAAGAACAACCTGAAACAAACCAAAGGGTGCCCTGAAACAAAACCAAATGCTGCCCACCTAGCAACTGTAGCAGGCCCTGTCTGCATTCTTCACAGAAAATGAGCGTGGGGGAAATATGTGAAAGTCTATGTAGGTGGGAAGGATACTAAAAGTGAAAAGGATGAGGCTGGATGGAATAATGTAGAAAAGGAAGAATTGTGGGGAAAGAGCAGTTTGCATAAGGATAATGGCTGTCACCACAGGGCTCTTATTTTGTAAGAGGCTTGAGTAGCAGAAATGGTTTGGAAACTTGCCTGCTGAGCTCTGTTATGTTTAACTATCTCCTGTATTACTACTGGATTCCAGTGACGTGACTTGTTCCAGAATAAATGAATGAAAATCTGACATCAATAATGTTATATATTTGTGACGCTTTGCAAGCTTTGACATTTAAGCAAAACATCTCAGCTTCGCACCTCTGCAGGGAACAGCAAAGTGGCATGGTTCTTCTCAACTGTGCCAGAGAGATGGCTGAGAGAAGCTAAGAAATGTGTGTTGTCCCACAGTAAAATAACAGCTGGGGACAGTGCTTTGGTCTGATTACTGCCGGTATCACAATCTATCTGTGAGCAGTGGCTTAGCTGTTCCGAAAAAGTACAAAAACAAAGCCAAAGTGAAATGTAACTAGGTTAAGAACCTTTTCTCCGAAATTCGGAAAGCCCACTGTATTTAAAAATAAGGATCCAGGCGGGCGTTGATAGTGTATGCCTTTAGTCCCAGCACTCAGGAGGCAGAGGCAGGTGGATCTCTGTGAGTTCAAGGCCAGCCTGGTTTACAAGAGCTAGTCCCAGGACAGGCTCCAAAGTCACAGAGAAACCCTGTCTCGAAAAACAAAACCAAAACCAAAAAAACCAGTCACTACTTATGGGAACAATCTAAACAACGCTTTCTGCTGATGGAGGTCTGGACTGGATGTGTCCTTTTGAGGCTAAATCTTCCTCATCTTCTTCTTGCAGCGCTGGTTGAAAACAGGGGAGGATCCCATGAGGCTGTCAGTGGAGTGGGAACCATAGCTGCTGTCTGAGTCCTCAGGGCTCTGAGGGATTCCGGCTTCACTCATGCCTGACATTGGCTCCTCAAAGACATCACTGCCCAACACGCCATGTCCAGACACATTGCCTTCTTCACTTTCTTGAGGCTCCATTTTCACATGAGCCAGGTTCCAAAGAGGAGAAGCATTTACCTCTGCACCTAGAAACGAAGGCAAAGAGTATGAGCGCTGGGCCAAGCCAAACGGAGCAAC
>NW_004949124.1:5117373-5126278 GCF_000317375.1 Microtus ochrogaster | reverse complement strand
AACTTCTGTCAAGGAGACATGGCTACTTAACCAGAGTGTATCCTAAGGATTTACCACAGCTCTGTCTGTCCCAGCAGCTTCGTTCTGCCCGTGCCGGCTTTTCTCCTACTCTGAGTATGATTCTAAGATGTCATTAATTGCTAAGATGGACAGAACCCGGATCAAAATGAATATACTCTGTTCCTTACTTGAAGCTTGTGGCGAAGCCTCCACCTCCAGGTTGGATGGGAAGCGCTCGCTCTGAGCTCCCAGCACCCCAATGGGTAAGGACTGGTCCCCAGAAGCCAGGTCAGCTTCCAGCTCCTCACTGACAGGGAACGTGATGTCACTCACGGGCTCCTCCTTGATCTTCACAGGCTTAGTGTCTTCCGCGGCCTTCTCAGGATTGACAATCCTCTCATACTCTTCAGAGAGCTGCTTGCTAATCTGTTGGCAAGCAAGAGTTAATTCTCCAAGGATATTTGAGGAGATTGGATAGTCAACTGGTGGTACCCAAGGAGAACCCAGCAGAGTACAAGTTAATACATGAGGTTAATACATAGTGGCGCACGCCTTTAATCCCAGCACTCAGGAGGCAGAGTCAATGGATCTCTGTGAGTTCGAGGCCAGCCTGGTCTACAGAGCGAGTGCCAGGACAGGAACCAAAGCTACAGAGAAACCCTGTCTTGAAAAATCAAAAACAAGGTGGGGGAGGGGAGCGAGTGAAGGGGGAGTGACCAGGAACCTTCAGCATCTAACAAAAAGCCTTTGCTTAGGGTCCAAATCGCTGCTTCACTCAGTGTTTGCCTATATGCCAGATGTCTGAGAGGTTTCTGTTGTGAGACAGGATTCCACTGTGCAGGTTGCCTTTACTCTCCACCCTTCTTCTCAACCTCCTAAGAGGTGGAATTCCAGGCATGTGTTGCTATGGTCAGATAATTGTTAATTTTTATAGACAGAAATGCAGCATTTTGTCTCAGATCTTATTCGCCTTATGTAACTGTTAAGTAATGATCAAAACATTTCCTGACACATGTTCTTTGTATGTCTCTATCATGAATTCTGACCCAACCCCTTAAACAACTTCCTATTACCAGTATTCTTGTTGCTTTGTGGTGCTGGGGATGCCTGGCCTTGCACACCCTGAGCATGCATTCCCAGTGAGGTGCACACCCAGTTCTAGCAGCAGAAGTTTTAAAATTCCTCTTTCAGGCTGGCTCAGTTAGGAAAGTGTTTGCCTCAAAAGCTTGAGGACCTGATTCATATCCCTAGGGCTCATGAGATACAAGGTGGAGACAGGGGGATTCCTGGAGCTCGCTTTCTCAAAGTGGAAGCACCTGAGGAAAGACAATTGCACTGACTCTTTGACACACACACATGCACTCAAGTGTGCAAGTACACACACACATGCATATACACATGTACATATATATGCGCACACACCAGAAGGAAAGAAAAATTCTTCAGTGGAGAATTGATACTGCCTGACCCTCAGGAAGTGGAGAGATGTTTGTGCCCTGCCCTACCCTCAGGCGCCCTCCCAGGACTCTGGGTCCTCAGTTTCAGCCCTCAGAGCCGTCTGAACTGCTGTGGCTATTACTCTCTTGCCTGCTTTTGTTCTCATGACTACTGTAAGCTCACAAGCTTACCCACCTTGTTAGTGTCCGCGACTCCAGATACCTGTGTATGTCTTCCAGAGACAGAAATGAATGGGCTGTCCACTGACTGAAAGAGGCCCTGACATCTCACTAGATCAGTGTGAGGACAGAGAAAGTGCACATTCCCTGTGCACTACGCTCCAGAACACATGTTGGAGACCCTGCTGAACATTCCCAGACTACGACACCTTTGCCGACTGCCCCACGGTCACCTCACCTGTAGCATGTAAGTGTGATAGTCCTTGATGCGGTGCTGCCAGAACTCCTGCAGGGAGAGCACGCTGCCAATCCCCACTTCATGGAACACCTGCTCCATGACATCAGGGAAAGGGGTCTGTCCCAGCCTGGCCTCCCGGTCTATGGCAAAGCGCAGCAACTTGGTGAACTTGAGGCAGTACTCATGTGCTACGTCAGTTAGGGTCTCCAGGACACTTTCGTTAGCACAGTCAAAGCCCGCATGGGCCAAGATTGTGGCCACTGCTTGGTAGAGGAGCTGCCGACAGGAATGCCAGCTGAGTTCAGTCACTGGTTCTCCTTTTCCGCTGGAAGTGGAGACATGGCAGCGTTACTTGTGTACCTGCCAAGGGTGATCAACCTGTCTCACTGGGGCTCTACAGTTCCAGTAATCCCTGGCCCTGTTGCGGGTAAACGGTCACCTTCATCCTGCTCTTCTCAGGGCACGAGCCCCCAGTTACACAGTTGAACAGGCCACGTCTAAAATAAACAGCGCAGGAGAATGGCAACGGTATCAGAGCCTGGGGACTGGAGCTACCTACACAGCTGTGAGCGGCCATAGAGCTGCTGGGAATAGAACCTGTTTCCTCTGTAAGAGCAATGAGTGCTCCTACCCACGGTGTAACCCCTCCAACCCCTCTCAACATTTATTGGCCTTCTGCCTTCCTCTGGCAAGGGAACTATTTTGTAAATAAAAATAAAGCAGAGAAGAAAACCACTGCTCCTTTGTTTAAGTCGCCATGCTCTGTAGAGCTGGGGGCCTGAAGAGCCACTCACGCATTTAACTGCTCTGTTCCACAGCAACACTGCACGCTATGGACAGCAACTGACTTTTTATTTAACATGTTCAGCCTATCTGGTCCAAAGGTTAAAAGCATCAGAAGTGCCCATTAAAGAGCTAGTTACTATCACTTAATTTGAGCAATATGTGGACTGTTGTTTTCTCCCTTGTAGTGCTGGGATCTGAACCCAGGGCCTGCACGAGCCAGCAGCGCTCTACACTGAGCTACATCCATAGTCTACATAGACTTCTTTAATGGGAAATGATGTCGTGGCACCTTGTACCTGGCATTATATGTATAAAACAATCTAGCTTCATATTGTGTGTGTATGTGTGAGTGTGTGCACAATGCTAGTAGGCCTGAGGTGTCAACCTGCAACTTGCTGACTAGGCCATGGTTCGCTGACTAGGCCATGGTTCGCTGATTAGGCTATGGTTTGCCGATTAGGCTATGGTTTGCCGATTAGGCTATGGTTTGCCGATTAGGCTAGGCTGGCCAGCCGGTGAGTGCCAGGGATCCTCCTCTCTCTGCCTTCCCCACACTAGGATTACAACCCTGTACCACTGTGCCCAGATTTTTTTTTAATATTTATTTTATTTATTTATTATGTATACAATATTCTGTCTGTGTGTATGCCTGCAGGCCGGAAGAGGGCACCAGACCTCTCTACAGATGGTTGTGAGCCACCATGTGGTTGCCAGGAATTGAACTCAGGACCTCTGGAAGAGCAGGCAATGCTCTTAACCACTGAGCCATCTCTCCAGCCCCTGTGCCCAGATTTTTAACTGGGTTCTCAAACTCAGGTTCTCATGGTAACATTTTACTGACTGAGTAGTCTCCCTGGCTAGGACCTTGTATTTTAAGGCAGGGTCTCTCCTTGTCCTGTAGCTCACCAAGTGGGTTTGCTGATTGGCTAAAAGAGTCTCAGGGGTGTTTGTCTCCGTTTTCCCAGTGCTGCAATTATAAATGCCTGGCTTTTAAATACAGGTTCTGGGACAGAACACGGGATCAACCAGTTTACTGACTAAGCCACTGCCCCAGTCCCTGGGTATGGTCACCATTCTCCTTAACAATTAAAATAGGAACTTGACAAAAAAAATTTATAAAATTGTAGTAATACCATGAATTTAATACAGAACAACAATATTTTGTTGAATGAAAGTATATTACCCCTCAAGAAATGAGGATGTGGTGCTCACTGTAACAGGCTGTCTTCTTCTTATTGCTAGGCCACCGCTCTACCACTGAGCAATGTCCCCAGCCAGCCTCTTTTTACCTTTTATGTATCAGTGTATTATTTCACTTCTAGTAAAATATCTGGCATTAATAGGCACTTAATAAATGCCTAATGTATTAGAAAATTAAAAATAAATACAAATTCTAGAATCTCAAGATTTGGATTAACATTTGAGACACCTCACTAATGACGTGAGTGATGTCAGCCAAGTCGACCACTCCCACCCTCAGTTTCCTCATAGAGAAGTGGAAACGCTCCTATAAGCTTAACAGGATCACTGGTGGGGAGGGGATCTCGTTTAACAAAAAGACAACACAGCAATGCTTTGTCTTACCGGTAAAAGTCACTCTCTGGGTCACTGTGCCGGATCTGGAATGGGGCGTTGGGATTTTTACAGTCTAAAGGCTGGAGGTCATCAGGGAGAGGAGGTGACCCAGGGCAGGAAGGAAGAGGTTCGCTCTCCTCAGCCTTCACGCCGTCTGTCTGCTGCTGATTCTGGGTCTGAGCGGTGGCAATGAGGCTGCGAAGGCGTCGGTTGTGCTGGATCAACTGGATGGTGTGGATGGTGAGGCTGCACGGCTCTGAGGGGATGTCCAGCATGGTCGGGGGTTTGGGCTTGCTGGCTGAGGGCTGGTGCAGGGGTGGGTCATGGACTTCCACCAGGCGGAACTCCCGTGGGAGC
This sequence comes from Microtus ochrogaster, assembly GCF_000317375.1. Taxonomy (NCBI): domain Eukaryota; kingdom Metazoa; phylum Chordata; class Mammalia; order Rodentia; family Cricetidae; genus Microtus; species Microtus ochrogaster. The sequence goes on along the minus strand of NW_004949124.1, from coordinate 5,121,706 downwards.
AGATCAAAGGAACTTCGGTTGGTCTGTCCCGATGGGATGGGTATCTCTCCCCAGTATCTCAACATTTTAGGGCACGCAGAGAAGAGCTCCCAGGTTTAATGTAGTTGATACCCTACAGGTAATGTGTTCAAGTCTCGGGCAGTTGTAGGTCATAGGCTTCTCTAGTAAAAAATATGAAGTCCAGCAGTTCTTACATAAAAAGCAAGTTAAGATCAATTTGAAATCGGTGTTAGCAAAACTCTAGAGGAAGGATGTTCTCCTTGAAGAAATTAAGAGAAAAATAATTGTCAGAAGCCAATCACATAATGACAATTCCTCTTGGACTGAAGGACAAAGAACACAGTCATTAGCGGGCGAGCAGCAGGGACTTCTTACCAGAATATCCACCATGCCTAACTCTAAACACTTTACAAAGCGTGAAACTTAAATGAGAGGTCTAGAGTATTTCCAGAGTATTTTGACACAATTGTGCTAGATTAATAGGAAAAAGAGAGTAGCATTAAAAATACTAACGGATAGACAGACGCGGTAGCACATGCCTTTAACACCAGCACTCTGGAGGCAGGGCAGGCAGATCTCTGAGTTCGAGGCCAGCCCGGTCTAATGGAGTGAGATCTAGGACAGCCAGGGCTACACAGAGAGATATCATCTTAAAAATAAAACAAACAAAAAGTACTAATAGGTGGTTCTTATCCTATGCTGTGCCTGAATATATTTTCATTCATCCTGGTGGGAACACTCATGAACATTTAATCTAGCCTTATGCTTTCCAATTCTACACATACATGAGAGAATAAAAGAGGTTTCTTTGTGTGTGCATGCACATGGAGGCCAGAGATCAGCCTTGGGTGTCGTTCCTCAGCATCTCTCTTGCTTTTTGAGATGGCACCTCTTACTGGAACCTAGGCTTGCTGATCATTCCAGACCAGTGAGCTCCAGGGACCCGCCTGCTTCTGCCTCCCCAGAACTAAGTTTATAAGCACATGCAACCATACATGGGTTTTTATATGGACTTTGGGAATCGAACTCAGGTCCTTAAGCTTGCAATGGTAAGTATATTACAGACTGAGCTATGTCTCCAGACTGAAGCGGAGCGACTTCAGCTGCCGTCTAACTGGTGTCCCTTCCTCTAGTCTTCCTCAGAATCTGACCTATCCCTTACATTGCTGCTGGGCTTGCTCTTGTTTCCTTTTCATGGTACTGAAGCCTGAACACAGGCTAGGCAGTGTCTCATCACCGAGCCACACCTCCAGCCTGCTTTTTTTTTTTTTTTTTTGCTTCTTGGTGTCAAACAAACTCCTGTTGAAGGCATTCTGATGTCTCTTGGAAAATGTCAGAATTCTGAGCCTTACCGTTCAATGAAGCCTACAATCTGTCTTCCATTTACATCTCCAGATTCAATGCCTAGATGTCTCTTCAGGTTCAATACACATCAGACTACCAGACATTGTGTGAAGGTTCACGCTCTTTGTCCTGAGATGAGAAAAACAGAAATAAAATATCTTAGTATAGTGTCATCCAGTGACTGCTAAAGGCGTGGACTCAGTGCCCTGCAGGCACACAGAGGGGTTTCCTATATTAAATGACCTAAATTCTAACAATATCACACTACTCAGTTTTTTTCTTTGTAATTTTTTAAACATTTACTTCTTTTGGTATGAGTTTGGGGGTGTGTACGTAGAAGTCAGAAGACAGCTGTGAGAGTCAGCTCTCTCCTTCCTCCATGTGGGTTCCAGGGATTGAACCCGGGTTGTCAGGTTTGCCAGCAATTGCTTTAACCAGCTGAGCCATCTAACTGACCCTCAGTTTATTTTCTTTGCTAAGATTTTATTTTCTTATCGTTTTAGTTTTTTGAGACAGGGTTTCTCTGTGTAGTTCTGGAACTCTCTCTGTAGACCAGGCTGGCCTCGAACTCACAGAGATCCACCTGTTGGGATTAAAGGTGTGTACCATCACTGCCCGGTGCCAAGATTTCATTTTTCTTGTGTATGTGTGTGTCCCACATGTATGCAGGCTTCCCAAGGAGACCTGAAGAGGGCATAAGATCCCGCGGAGCCTGAGGTACAGGCAGTTGTGAGCTGCCTCGGCATGGATACTAGGAATGGAACTCAGGTCCTCTGGAAGAGCAGCAAGCACTGTTAACCACTGAACCAACTCTCTAGCCTCACGACTCAGCTTCTTGAGAACATCAGACATTTTCATAATTGACCCTATGAGCTGTGTCCTCTGTCAGGAATCCTATTCCACCCTCTACATTTTTTCCCCCGAGACAGGGTTTCTCTGTGTTGCTTTGGAGCCTGTCTTGGAACTAGCTCTTGTAGACCAGGCTGGCCTCGAACTCACAGAGATCCGCCTGCCTCTGCCTCCCGAGTGCTGGGATTAAAGGCTTGTGCACCACCACCCAGCCTCACTCTCTACGTCTTTATCAGACTTGAATTCGTTCTTTAATATAGCTGAAATCATCACCCCCAATATTTCCCCAATTACATCTTTTCTTTGTGTTCTCACATCGATGTGCGTTTATCCCTGAACCTTAGCTTTAATTGACCTAATCACCTGCATTCTCCTACCTGTTATGGCTACCATCTTGGTAGTGTCTAGGCATCTGTTAGAGACGTACAATATGAAGTACTGTTTAGTTAAAATTTTTAGCAATCCTATGAAACAAGGAACATTACTATTTCCAATTTTCCAGACGTGGAAGCTGAGGTCCAGTGTCATGCCAATGTCATAAATACCAAGGGTGAAAGAAAAATCGGTTTCCAAGGCCATGTTCGTAAAGTCACTGAACATGCTGCCTCAATAATTCATTCCAAAAATAATAATAAAAAAAAGAATGGACTAACTAACAAGAAATTGCCTTCTTCCCTAACTTCACAAAAGGAGTAAAAGGGATTTCAACTTTAAGTTCGGAAGGTGCAGGGTCGGGGTTCCGTGATCACGACCGGCAGGCTTAGGCGCCAATCACAGGATCCTGGGAAGTCTGATTTCCAGGAGAGCAGTAAAAGGAGGAACTCTGGACTTGAAACCGATAGGAAGTCTCAAATACTCACCGCCGTGTTCCAGGAGCGGTCTACGCGGCTGTCCGACTCTGACAGGTTCGAGCGACGACTAGGTCAAGCCTAAGAGCCTAGTTTATTGATTAGCAGTCCAAGCCTCCGGAAGCGCTTCTTTTCAAGCGCCCTATGACACAGGAAGTTATTACCAGCAGGTTGCAACGCCTAAAAATGTCCACGTTCTGCCCAACACCACGATAACGTTCCCCTCCCCGGTATTCACATCTTTACAAGTCGGTGAGTCTTCAAAAAGGAACTCCAACATTGCCGCCCATAAAAGGGGCAGGAAGCTGGGCAGGAGATACATGTGCAGGAACGTGGAGAACGAGTGGCCGGGGTTTCGGAGGGACACATTTTGAGGTTGCACCCGACTGAGGATGGCTGATACTACCTCTCAGCCAGAACCGCCAGCTCCTCAGGAAGTCAGTAGCGAGTTTAAGAAGCCTGTTTTGCCGGTGCCGCTAGCTGTGCGAAGTAAGGCTCCAACCTCCGGTCCCGCAGCCCCTGAGGATGTGGAGAAGGAATGCCCCTCGGTGCTGCTGGACCCCGGCTGTAGGGAGCCCGAGGTCCCATCGGCTCAGCCGGATAACAGGGAGACTGGGAGTCCACCGGCGGAGCAGCTCCGGTCCCCGCGGGTAGCTACTGCTTCTGGCGGTCCGGCCCGGGCTCCCCCATACCAAGAGCCATCGTGGGGCAGCCCAGCCACGGCCCCCTACAGTCTCGAAACCCTGAAGGGTGGCACCATCCTTGGCACCCGCACCTTGAAAGGGATGAGCTGTTGCCTTTTTGGGAGGCTTGCTAACTGTGACATATGCCTGGAGCATCCTTCCGTGTCTCGGTACCATGCGGTGCTACAGCATCGGGGGTCTGATCCCGACGGAGAAGCTGACAGTCATGGGCAGGGCTTCTATCTCTATGATCTGGGAAGTACCCACGGTACTTTCCTCAACAAAACTCGCATCCCTCCCCGCACTTACTGTAGAGTTCACGTTGGGCATGTTTTTCGCTTTGGAGGCAGCACCCGGCTCTTTGTCCTTCAGGTAAGTAGAAAAGTTTAAAATAAGAATCTTAGGATTTACTATGCTGGGATTTTGAGTTTCTTTAAGGTTTAATTGAGGAAAAAAAGATTCTCTCAGTCACCAGTGACAAAAGCATAAGGATCAGTCTGGACCCACAGGTCTATGTACATTGCTGTGTCTCTGAAAATAATTTCTCCTTTCCTGAATCCATACATGTATATATTTTCCCCCTTGATTCATTAGGGGCCAGAGGAAGAC
>NW_004949124.1:5112568-5116334 GCF_000317375.1 Microtus ochrogaster | reverse complement strand
GTAACTTGGGTTTATAAAAAGACAGAAGTCAGAGGCTAACAGGGCTTGTGACCCACATTTTTAATCCCAGCACTCAGGAGGCAGAGGCAGGGTAGATCTCTATGAGTTGAAGGCCAGCTTGATCTGAGTTTCAGGACAGCCAGAGCTACATTATGGAGAGACCCAGTTTCAAAAATCTAAAAAGAAAGCAGTTGTGGACTGATGAGGTACAGTCAGTAGGTACAGGTGTCTGCTGGCAATTGTGATGACCTGAGTTTGATCCCTATGACTCAGGTGGTGGAAGGAGAGAATGGATTCCCACAGGCTGTCCTTTGACCTCCATGTGCTCTGCGGCACTTGCATGTCTGTGGCCTGTGTATGTAAAGTGTCAAGACTAAGTCAGAAACCATTAGCATGCTAGAGTTAGTGTCAGAAAAGGGAACAGTCACAGTGAGTAAGACCTGAGCAGGAGAGAAAGACCGATAGGCTACAGCACTCAGTGCTTTCCCAAAGTGTAGCAGGTAAATGTTGTCTTCAAAGTGATGGAAAGAAAAAAGATGCCACAGAAACAATCTTGTCTCTTACGTAATTTAGAAAGCTAAAAGGAGAAGAGATTCTTCCAGTCACCAGTGACAAAAGCATAAGGATCAGTCTGTGAACCCACAGGTCTGTGTACATTGCTGTGTCTCTGAAAATAATTTCTCCTTTCCTGAATCCATACATGTATATATTTTCCCCCTTGATTCATTAGGGGCCAGAGGAAGACCGAGAGGCAGAATCTGAGTTAACGATAACACTGAAGGAACTATGCAATTTTTGATTTGTGGTTGTTCATCCCATGCCCTCAAATATCTTTTTAATCATTTTATAGGTGTATGTGTGTGATATCTTTTAATCACTTTTAAATATAGGTGTGTGTGTGTGTGTGTGTGTATCTTGAAACATCTCTGTAGTTAGGCAGTCTTGGAACTTATGATCCTCCTGCTCAGCCTCCTGAACACTGCGTACAGGTGTGTGTCACTGTGCCAACTCTTCTGTTCTATCCTTACTCCATCTAGAAGGATCATGGATGTCATTCATACATCTTCTCAAAGAACATTTGTTCTTTCTTGTGCCCTGCAGGCGAGGATGCTGTAGAGGATGAGGCTGAAGAGAACCCCATTGCCCTGGATTTTCAGCAGGACCGGGAGGCATTTTATATAAAGGATCCGAAGAAGGCTCTGCAAGGCTTCTTTGATAGGGAAGGTACATAAGGGGATGCGGCTTTGACCCTGGCAGTGAGATGTTCGCACAGCAGTGCTGTTTCCTAAAGCTTCCCGTTGGGCCTCATATGTATAAACAATTTATTTTATTTGTTGTCGTGCTTGTCAACACAGGTTCAAGGCCATCCTAGACTCCGTGTCTCTAGCAACAACAAAATGTGTATTTATGCCTCTAAAAAGGCAGTGGTGATGCCTGCCTTTAATTCCAGCACTCGGGAGGCAGAGGCGGGCGGATCTCTGAGTTAGAGACCGTCCTGGTCTACCCAACAAGTTCCAGGACAGGTTCCAATGCCACACAGAGAAACCCTGTCTCGAAAAACTAAAAAAAAAAAAAAAACCAAACCTGCTAGACCTGGTAGTCCGGTAGCGTGTGTCTGTAAGCTCTGTAAGCCCAGTGCTTGGGAGCAGAGAGACAGATGGATCCTTGGAGCTTATTGGTCAGCCAGCCTAGCTGAATTGATGGGCTCCTGGTTCAGTGAGCGATCCTAAGGTGGATGACTGAGGAGGACCCTCACTCTGTGCACACACACACACAAATACATAAATAAAAGATGTATAGAGAGATGATTGGTTTGGGTGTTTTGTTCTGATAGTGCTGGGATCAAATCCAGAGCCTGTTCATACTAGGCAAGCATTCTATCACTAAACTACTCCTGAAACCCAACCCTACCTCCTATAGACCAGGTCAGCCTTGCAGCTATGATCATCTTGCCTCAATTTCTGAATACCTAAAATTACAAGCCTATACAACCAGGATTGTGTTTTGTGGTACTGGGGTTGAACATAAGCAAGCAAGCACTATGCCACTGAGGTATATCCCTCGTTTTTGTTGTTGTTTTGTTTTGTTTTTAAATCGGGGATAGGATCTCACTCTACAGTCAAGGTTAGCCTCAAACTTTCAATGTAACTCAGGTTGATATTGAACTTGTAGTGATCTTTCTATGCCTCTTGAGTTCTGGAATTATAAATATGAGCTACCAACGGGGTGGTGGTGGCATACGCCTTTAATCCCAGCATTCCAGAGGCAGAGGCAGGAGGATCTCTGTGAGTTTGAGGCCAGTCTGGTCTACTAGTTTCCAAAGTGAGTTCCAGGACAGCTAGGGCTGTTACACAGAGAAACCCTGTCTTGAAAAACCAAACAACAAACAAAGAAATAAAAGTCCTTGCCACCAAGACCTGAGCTGATTGTTCTGTTTTCTTCCATGTCACACTCATTCTAGTCCTATTTCCTGGTGATGATCCCTAGGAATAAATGACGTATATTGAAAATTAATGCTCATTGTGATATTAAAACTTGGATCTTAAATTTTGTTCTTCTTATTGTACCAACTAGTAACTTTTAGATCTTACTAAAATTGTTTTTCTTTCTACAGGAGAAGAATTAGAATATGAATTTGATGAGCAGGGGCATAGCACTTGGCTCTGCAGGGTGAGGTGTGTTCTTTTTGTTTGTTTTTTAGCTATATTTTTGAGACAGTATCTTGTTTTGTGGGACTCCTCTTTCTTTTGCCTACTAAATATTGAGCTCTTGGGTTCTCTTCTTGTTAATGTCTATAACTGGAGGTGACCACTTTTAAGGTACCATAAGGTTGCAGAGACTATCCCCAAGAGTAACTTTACTCTGCATTTTAGGCTGCTACCAAGTGGGTACCTTTACAGTTTAGCAGCACTGAGAGCCGGGGTGAACTGAGTAAAAGTCAAAGGAAATGGTTTCAGGTCCAACCCTGACAAGACAGAATGAATTTACCTGAGAGACTGAAACAACATCTCAGGAGACATGGCGTCGTGACAGTTGCTCTCGTGAGAGTCTGGCTTTGCTGAGCTGTGACCCCTGTGACCCCGTGCAGATTACCTGTAGATGACTCCGCGGGGAAGCAGCTTGTGGCTGAGGCCGTTCACTCAGGGAAGAAGAAAGAAGCGATGGTACAGTGCTCCCTGGAAGCTTGTCGGATCCTTGATACATTGGGACTGCTGCGGCAGGAAGCGGGTCAGTATATGAAAGTCTTTTTTTTTTCTTTTAAAACAACAAAGAAGGAAAATGTAACGCAAAGGGTAGCATAATCTCTGTACATGGATAATCTGTAAATTGTACAGAATTTTCTAAAGTGCAGAGAAAAGGTCCTCTGTCAATATCCTAAGACAGTTGGTTATCATTTCGGTACATAGGTGAATATACATTTATAAAATACTATATCCTGGTTAAAAAGCTAAGTCGGGCAGTAGTGGCACACAACGTTAGTCCCAACACTTGGGAGCAGAGGCCAGCAGATCTCTGTGGATTCTAGGCCAGCCTGGTCTACAAAGTGACTTCTAGGACAGCAAAGGCTACACAGAGAAACCGTGATTTGAAAAACAAACAAACAACAGAAAACCTGTATCCTGGAAGCCAGACATGGTAGCATGTATCTGTAATTAGCCAGGCAGACACAGGAGGATGGTTGTAATTCAAGGCTGTCCTGGTCCATGTGTGAGTTTCAGGCCAATTCCATATTCCTTGGTTTATTTCTATATTTAGTGATCTTTTT
>NW_004949124.1:5108644-5112468 GCF_000317375.1 Microtus ochrogaster | reverse complement strand
TGTAGACCAGGCTGGTCTCGAACTCACAGAGATCCGCCTGCCTCTGCCTCCCGAGTGCTGGGATTAAAGGCGTGCGCCACCACCGCCCGGCTCTTCTTACCTTTTTAAAAGTAATTTTTTTTTTGTTCATTTAATTTTTATGTGTATTGGTACTTGGCCTGCATGTGTGAGGATCTGCTGGAACTTGAGTTACAAACAGTTGTGTGAGCCTTCATGTGGGAGCTGGGAATTGAACCAGGTCCTTTGGAAGAATAGCCAGTACTCTTAACCAATGAACCATCTCTCCAACATCATCTTCTTACTATTTATTGTTTGACTTTTTTGGTTTAATTACTTACTTTATTTTATGTATTTATTTTTTTGAGACAGGGTTTCTTTGTGTAGCCCTGGCTGTCATGGAACTCGCTCTTTAAACCAGACTGGCCTCAAACTCACAGAGATCCGCCTGCCTCTGCTTTCCCAAGTGCTGAGATTAAAGGTGTGTACCACCCTGCCCAGCTTTGTTTTAACTTTTTTATTGTTGTAAAACACATGTACCATAAAACATACTATGATTTAATGATAGTAAGTGTACTTATATAATCCATACTGCCCAGCTGAGCTCTGTTCATATCACTGGTGCAACTGTGTCCTGTGACCATTAGCTCCATTCTCCATCCTCCCAGCCCACGGGACTCCATTCTGTTTCTGTCTCTATGATCTGATACTGTATGACAGATGTGGAGATCAAAGGCTGGCCTTGGGTATTCTCTACTGAGGTAGACTCTCCTGCTGAACCCTGAACCCTAAGTTTGTTTAGCTGACCAGCTTGTTCTGGGGATCTCTTGTCTCTCAGTCCTCTACATAGAAGTGTGCTGGGCTTACAGGTGGACTGCAACCCCTGTCCATTGTTCGCTGGGTATTGGGGATCTGAACGCGCGTCCTCACATTTCTGAGGCAAGTGCTTCATCTGCTAAGTCATCTCAGCACAAGTTTGACTACTTTGGTACCTCGTATAAGTGATACGATAAATGCCTTCTTGTGTATCTCAGGCTGGCCTCAGACTTGCTCTTGAGCCAAGGAAAGCCTTGAACATCTAATCTGATACTCGTGCCTCTCCCTCCCAAGTGCTGTGCTCACAGGTGTGCTGCTGGGGATCAAACCCAGGGCCTTGTGCATACTAGGTACGAAGTCTACCAAATGAGCTGTGTACCCAGCCCCCTTTTTCCTCCCCCCCCATCTCTCTCTCTCTCATACACACACACACACACACACACACTATACCTATACCTGACCCCTCTCCCTCCACTGCCTTCGTTATGAATGATTTTATTTTTAGTATCCCGGAAAAGGAAAGCCAAGAACTGGGAAGATGAAGATTTTTATGATAGTGATGATGATACGTTCCTTGATCGGACTGGCCTGGTCGAGAAGAAGCGTTTGAACCGAATGAAGAAGGCTGGGAAGATCGATGAGAAGCCAGAAACTTTTGAATCACTGGCAAGTTGTTTATAGAAGTAGCTATTTTTATGGTTATTATAACTTTTAAAAACAAAAAAAACAACAGTGTGAAAATCTAGTGATGAGTTACAACTTTTGTGGTCTCTAAATTTAATGGTAACAAATAACTAATTCTATTCAAATTGGTGGAAAAAGAGTTTACTCACTAATATAGAATTTCCTATAAGTTTGTATTGATCCATGAATGAACAGTCTTTGGATATGATGTTGCTCCCCAAGAAGCAAAGAAAAAGTTCCAAATTTGGCTGTCCACAGTGAACCTGATATTAAGCTCTGGCATTTAAGAGAACTCAGAAGGATAGTATTGTTTTAGCCTGGAATGGCGTAGCCTTCATGAAATTGCCTTAAGGTGGCATGGATTTCACACTATATGTAGTGGTATTCGTAGCTTAAAACATTATCCAACATCTGCCTCTTGGCTCATTGATGAAAGCAAATGTCTTCAGTGTTTTCTTGTAAAATTTCAGTAACTCATTAAGTTTGAGTTCTTTAATTCTAAAATTAGTTCAGTTAGAATACAGTAAACAAATGAAATATCAACTCCATCCCAAGCCAATTTAGACGGACTTCTGAGTTAATTATCTTAAACTTGTAATCACAATGACGATAAGGTGATCAGAAGGAAAGCATCTGCTAACCCTGCTGATTTGGACGTTTAGGTTGCGAAGTTAAACGATGCTGAAAGGGAGCTCTCTGAAATTTCTGAGAGGCTCAAGGCGTCAAGCAAAGGTAAGACTGTCTGCCGCTAGTCACCGGGCGCCTGTCTACTAAGTATATTCTGCGTCATGTTAGGCACTGGGATACACTGGAAGGTTCAGGTTTTAGAGATACTTTTAAGGAACACTATAGATTTTTATTTTGTGTGTTTTATGAGTGTTTTGCCTGTATACGTGTCTATGTACCACATGTCTATGTACCACGTGTCTATGTACCATGTGTCTGTGTACCACGTGTCTATGTACCATGTGTCTGTGTACCACGTGTCTATGTACCACGTGTGTGTCTTGTACTCATGGATCTCCTGGAACTGGAGTTACAGAAGATTGTGAGCTGCCGTGTAGGTGTTGGAACTGAACCCAGAACCTCTGCAAGAGCAGCAAGTGCTCTTAATTGCTGAGCCATTTCTTTAGCCCCACAATGTAATATTGTAAAGCTAGAAAAATGTTAAAATTTGTTTGGTTTAATCTCATTTTATTTAGTAGTTGAAGGGACTGAAGCCTAAATTACCTCACAAGGTCTCACACAGCTGTAGCTTGTTGGTTCATTCTGAATAGCAATGTGTTTTGCTTTATATTTGTGACCTCTTTGTGGATGATTTGACTGAATTTTAAAGTATTCGGGCCGTCTTTCTAAGCATGTATTACTCCTTTCTCGGCAGCTCTATCAGAATCGTCATCACAGGATTCTTTAGATGTATTTATGTCAGAAATGAAGTCTGGAAGCACATTAGATGGTGTGTCCCGGAAGAAGCTTCACTTGAGGACTTTTGAACTAAGAAAAGAACAACAGAGGCTTAAAGGGTTAATAAAACTTGTAAAGCCAGCAGAGATTCCAGAACTAAAAAAGTAAGTAGTTCTAATTGCAGAAGAAAAATTATGGGGCTGGGGAGGTGGCTCAGCAGTTAAGGGCACTGACTGCTCTTCCAGAGGACCTGAGTTTTATTCCCAGCACCCAAATGGCAGCTCACAACTGTCTGTAACTCCAAAATCTGATAGCCTCACACAGACATACATGCAGGCAACACCAATACACATAAAGTAAAAATAAATTATTAAAAAAAAAGAAACATTAAAAATATTGTTTTTGAGACAATATCTCACATAGCCCAGCCTGTCCTCAAGCAGGTTATTTAGCCCAGTGACCTTGACCTTCTGTTTTTATTTTTACATTTATTTATTGTGTATATGTGAGTGTGCAGATGTTGCTGTTGGGGTCAGATTTTAGCTGTTCTCTCTTTCCATCATCTGGGTTCTGGAATTGAACTCAGACTATAAGGCTTGGTGGCAAGCATCTTTATCCACTGAGCCATCTCTCCAGCCTAACACTGAACTTTTAAAGAAAATTTCAGTAATATTTTTATTCTTTGAGAATTTCATATAATTCCATCCCCTCTCTTTCTCCCCCTTATCAGATTTACCTAGAGAGGTATATGTGTAATTAAAATATAATTACATTTGCCTCTACTTCCCAAATGCTGGAATTATAGCTATAACTCTGTGTGTGTGTCATGTATGTATGTATGTATATATATATAATTTTTAAAAAATATTTATTTATATGTATACAATATTCTGCCTCCATGTGTGCCTGCAGGCCAGAAGAGG
>NW_004949124.1:5088547-5108394 GCF_000317375.1 Microtus ochrogaster | reverse complement strand
GTGTGTGTGTGTGTGTGTGTGTGTGTATGTATATAGATATAGTCAGACACGATCTTCACACATAGTTCATGTGCTGTATCTCTGAAGCACATCCCTGGTGCAGATAACCTTTAAGAACAGAAGGACTGTTTGAAATATAGATTGCTAGAGGATTTTCCATGGGTGTTATATGGATTCCTGGTCATGGAATGCTAGGAGGTTCTTAATGTAATCTTATTGCAGAGCAAATTTCTTTTAAAAGCAACATGCACAAAGGACTCATTTTAAAACTTATGCAAGGTAATCAAAAATCAGCCATCCAAAAGGTAAGTGGCCAAAGGACATCAATTGACAAGCCACAAAAAATGAAATATGCACATATACAGACATGCAAAGACCTGGGCATGGTAGTGCATGCCTGCAATCTCAGTATTTGAGAGGTAGAAGCAGGGGATCAGTAGTTCAAAGTCATCCCCTGCTTCATAGAAAGTTGAAAACCCGTTTAGGCTACACTTGGCAATGTGTGTGCGTTTTGAATCCTAGCACTTAGGAGGCAGAGACAGACAGATCTTTCTATGAGTTTCAGGCTAGCCAATGCAACATAGTGACACCCTGTCTCAAAAAAGGCAAAAAGCAACTCCCCACATAGCCAAAACAAAACAAAAAAGAAGAGGAAGAAAAGGAAAACATTTAGGGCTAGGGATATGGCTCAGTAGTAGAGTGCTAGCCTGTGTAGGGTCTGGGTCCAATTCCCAGTACTGAATTTAAAAAAAAAAAGGAGAGATATAAATTTATTTAGTTAGTTTTTTTTTTTTTTTGTTTTTTTTCGAGACAGGGTTTCTCTTTGGCTTTGGAGCCTGTCCTGGCACTAGCTCTGTAGACCAGGCTGGTCTCGAACTCACAGAGATCCGCCTGCCTCTACCTCCCGAGTGCTGGGATTAAAGGCGTGCGCCACCATCGCCCGGCTATTTAGTTAGTTTTTTTGTTTGTTTTGTTTTGAGACAAGGTGTCACTTAGTAGCCCTGACTGGACTGGAACTCAATATAAAAACCAGGCTGTCTTCAGACTCAACAGAAATCTGTCTAACTCTGTCCTGAGTGCTGGGATTAAAGGTTTGTGCCACCATGCCTGGCCCATTTCTAGAATCTTGTCTTTTAAATACTTAGAAAATTATAAATATATATTGTAATGTTGTTTACAGAAGCAAAATATGAGCAATCAGATAAGTGATTATCAAGGACTGGGTTAAATATAGATTATACAATAGAGTAAACTGTTAGGATAAGGAAGCAATTATTTATATAAAATGTGGAATTATTATCAAAACATAGAACAGCGTGCTCAGTGTCTGGAGGGAAGAGCGTGTAGGTAAGGAGTCATCTTGTGTGTGGGTGTCTGTTCAGTCAGGCTCCTCACAAACAGACCCTGAGGAGGGGGGCTGTCTCAGTTGAGTTACTGAAAGGTTACTCTCAGCCTCTCCAGGAAATCGGTATTGAAGTAGAGGGTGGAGCAGGGAACAAGCTGGGCAAAGATGTCATAGAGGCCAGGGGCCTGGACTTTATCTTCCCCCAGCCAACACTGACCAGAGGCTTAGGGGAACACGGGCAGTTCTGGGAAAGGTGCAAAGATGGACCTTAGCATTCTGCATCCCAGTAGCTAGTCCTTTCTATTAAGGGAATCTGAGAGGGTTCCCAGTGGCATTTGATATTCTCTTTCTGGAAATTTTTATGAAAAGCTGATTGCATTAGCTATCTCTGGGGAAAGGAACTGGGTGACTGGGGACAGCAGTTGGGTGAGAGTTGGCCGCATATAAATTTTTTATACTTTCTGAGCTGTAAGCGTGTGAGTAAACTTGCTATTCAAATATGCGTTTCTTAGAAAGGTAGAATCTTGCACCAAGGAGCTATAGTGCTTTAGGTCTAAACTGTGGCTGTGATGCAGCTTTAACTAATAAGGAACTAGAAAGCCGTCTAACAGTTTTCCTACAGACTGGGCATCGTGGTCCACACTTGTCATCCTGGCATGAGGGGAACTGAACAGGAGGTCTCAAGTGTGAGGCCACCTGCACTAGAACAGTGAGTTCCAAGCCTGCCTGGATTATGTCTTAAGACCTGACAGATAGGAATGGTGGCTCATGCCTGTAATCTCAGCACTTGAGAGGTTGAGAAGTGGGGACTGCTACAAAGTCTGTTTACTTAGCAAGTACCAAGTCAGCCTGGGCTGTGTACCAAGACCCTGTCTCAAAAAGCCAAATCCAGAGCTAGGGAGTTAAGAGCACTGACTGCTCTTCCAGAAGACCTGGATTCAGTTCCCAGCATCCACACGGAAGCTCACAGCTATTCGTGCCTCCAGTTCTAGGAGTTCCGACTCCCTCATGCAGGCAAAATACCAATGCACACAAAAAATAAAAATAGATAAATTAAAAAAAAGCCAAAACCAAGCAACCAACTACACAAACAAAAAATTGCATTTCAATAAAACAGCTAACCCTAAAGAAAAATCTCTGCTCTTGAAAAAAGTTGAGTGTGGGTGTGTGAAAATGACCGTTGTCTGTCCTGCACAATTTGAGAGGCCCTCGCTGTTTAGAATAGCCCAGTCCTCACAGTCAGTGTAGAAAGGAGAGCGGAGATTCCTGAAATGAAATGCCAGCAGTCAGACCCTGAGTCATCTGAGGGACAGTGACTGGAAAGTGCCACATCGGGTTTAGCTTGACATCTGTCATAAACCCAGGGTTCCAGCAGCAGAGCAAGCTGGTGAGGGCTTGTTCCAGCACATTACAGCATTGTGAGTGACAGTCTTCTATATTAGCAGTTCTCAGTTTGGATCAAATTTATATGATTAGTCATTCATTCTTTTTTTAAAGATTTATTTATGATATCTGCTTCCCTCTTCTGGCCTGCAGACAAACATGCAGGCTGAACACTGTATACATAATAAGTAAATAAATCTTTAAGAAAAAGATTTATTTATTTTATATATATATGAATGCTCTATCTGCATGTACACCTTTACACCAGAAGAGGGCATCAGGTCCCATTATAGATGGTTGTGAGCCACCATGTGGGTGCTGGGAATTGAACTTAACCACTGAGCCATCTCTCCAGCCCAAGATCGTATTTTCAGTATGACAATACTTAAAGGTTTTATGTGCTTTTATTGACAAGTTTGAAAATGTAGAGTGTGTTGATGCAAGAATAAGCCTGGTGAGTACATTACAGGACATTGTGCAGAACGTTTCTTGTTTTAGACCTGTGCTGTCCAGAGTAACACCCTCTCATACTGAATACACACTATTAAAATTTCTTAAGGCTTTACAAATTCAATCCTTTAGCATATTAACCACACTTCAAGTGCTCACTGGCTATCAGTGAGCGTGTGTCATACCCCTCACCCCTCTGTAGGAAACCTGGAACTCTAATGTACGAGCATCTAGATGTTAAAGATGGGCTACGCTTTTATTTTCCTTCACCAGTGACCGTGTCCTGTAGTCGCCATTGGATAAATGCAAAGCCCTGGGAATAACTGGGCCGAGGGGCAGCCTCCTCTTGCCTTTAGTACCTGTGTTGTCTCACAGTCCTCAATAGGCTCTGCTGACCTCTCTCAGTTTGTGTGCAGATAATCATCTTGTGGTCATTTTTGCTTTTCAGAGGTCTACTGGTTAGTTTCATTTTATTTTAAAAAACATTTTCTCTCTTATTATTTTGTGTGTGTTTCTGGTTGAGGGGGTGGTACACATATGTGGAAGTCAGGACAACTTTGGGGAGTTCTCTTCTTCCACCTTTACGTGGGCTCGGGGGTTTGAACTTAGGTTGTCAAATTTGATTGACAAGTATTTTTATCCACTGAGCCATCTTATGGGCCCAGTTTCTTGGTATGTAAGTTAAATCTCCAACTTTCATAGGATAGATATTTATAATTGTTCTTTTTCCTAGGACTGAACTTCAGACAACAAATGCTGAAAACAAAGCGAAGAAACTTGCATTACCTCTCTTTGGTGCCATGAAAGGAGGAAGCAAATTCAAATTAAAAACTGGAACAGTAGGGGTAAGTTGTGCGGTAGAGTGTGTTTACCTCTTAGTCCTTGTACTGTCCCCAAGCAAGAGTTTCTGTCTTGTTCCCTAGTAATACGGGAAAGGACTGTTGGCTTAGTGTGAGTATCTCTTCTCAGAATTGGTGAACTGGGCTGCAGAGATGGCTCAGCTTTGAAGTACTTGCTGCCCAAGTATCCCAGGACCCATGTCATGAAGCATGGTCCTATGCAAGATGCAACCCTAGCAGTGAGGGATGCTAAGGCAGGAGGATTGCTGGGCTTGCTGACTGACAAGCCTAGCTGTAAATGGATATTTTTCTTCCTCCCTCCAGTTCCCAAATAACCACTAAGAAGCTTAATGTAAATTATAAATGCTCAGCCAATAGCTCAAGCTTATTGATAACTAGCCCTTATATTCCTTATTTACGCTCTTGCCATGTGGCAGTACCTTTATTAGCAAGGCACATTCATCTCCTGCTCCCTCTGCATCTGCTGGTAACTCTTGACATTACTCTTCTCCTTCCCATCATCCTTAGTCTGGTCTCCTCGCCTATACTTCCTGCTTGGTTACTGGCCAATCAGTGTATTATTAAACCAATTTGAGTGACAAGTCTTTACAGTATACAAGAGGATTATTCTACAGCACCTAGCTGGTTGCAGATTCAGTAACAGATGCTACCATAAAGGAATGTGGTGGAGTGTGATGGAGAGGACATCTGTTGTTCTCTTCTGGCCTCGTGTGTGTACACAGACATGCACATGTACACAAGAGAGTTGATTAGTTAATCTGTGCCAGTCAACTTGAAAATAACTCATTCGTGATTTTTTTTTTTTTAAAGACATAGTCCCACTATATAGTCCTGGCTATCCTGGAACTAGTTTATTAGTTTCTAATGAATATTATATTTAGGGAAGAAGTGCCTGTGTTGATTTCTTTTTTTCCCAATATATTTTTATTTACTGTTGAAATAGTTTTTCTTCTCATTAAAAAAAATAATTTTTTGAGAATTTTGTACAGTGTGCTTTGATTGTATTCGGTCTCCTTCAACTTCTCCAAGATTCATGGCCCCTTCTGACCACCCAGCTTTGTAGACTATTTATTTGTTTATTTTGATTTTTCAAGATAGAGTTTCTGGCTATCCTGGAACTAGCTCTGTAGACCAGGCTGGCCTCTGCCTCCCAAGTGCACCGCTACCCCAGCCCAGCACCTCTTTTTTTTTTAAGCCATTGGACCCAATTTGTGCTGTCCATGTGTTCTTAGATGTGTGTCTTTCTACCGGAGCATAATTGATCAGAGGCTGTGTTCTTAGAGAAAACTGACTCTTGCTCTCCAGCATCTACCATTTGCCAGTAGCTCCTCGCTTAGGGCTAGAACTTTGTACCCATCTCTCTTTTCCATGTTGGGATTTTTGTCTGGCTTGCACTTGTGAAAGTCTCGTATGTGCTGTTAGAACTACTGTGTGTTTTATGTAACTGTCCTGCTATGTCCAGAAAACACTGTTTTCTTACAGTCGTTTGCTGCCTCTGACTCTTACAGTCTTAGGTGACATTCTCTCATTTTCTGTGGAAATAAAAGCATAACCTCTTCCCCAAAGTAAGATACCTTTTGACTTATATTTTGAAGTTAACATATTTTTAAAATATATAGGTTAGTTGAATCTAGCAGGTTTTTAAAACTTTATTTACTTTTATTTTATGTGCATTGATGTTTTTCCATGGGTGTTGCGTCCCCTGGAACTGAAATTACAGACAGTTGTGAGCTGCCATGTGGTTGCTGGGGATTGAACCCAGGTCCTCTGGAAGAGCAGTCAGTGTTCTTAACCACTGAGTAATTTCTCCAAAATCTAGCAGTTTTTATAATCCAGTGTCTCTTAGCAGCCAAAAAATTTTAAAGACGATATATATAGTATTGAGAATAACATATAGTATTGAGAATCTCTGTATTTTCCATCTTTACTGGCATTCTCATGTTGCTTCCTATGTGTTTGGCTAGTACTGCATCTCTGCCTTTCCTCTTCCCAGAATTCTGGTCTGATTGTCCTACCTATACTTCCTGCTTGGATACAGGCCAATCAGCATTTTATTAAACTAACACAAGTGACAAATTTTTACAGTGTACAAAAGCATTATCCCACAGCAACCTCTGAAAAGAGATGCAGGATTTTTGCCACTAGCACTGAGCCAGGAAGCGTCTTTTAAATGAGTTGTGCTGGGGCTAGAGAGATGGCTCAGCGGTTAAGAGCATTGCCTGCTTTTCCAAAGGTCCTGAGTTCAATTCCCAGCAACCACATGGTGGCTTACAACCATTGTAATGAGGTCTGGTGCCCGCTTCTGGCGTGCAGACATACACACAGTCAGAATATTGTATACATAATAAATAAATAAATATAAAAAAAATGAGTTGTGTTTGTGCTTGCTGCCAGTAACCTATAGCCTACCCAAGAAAAAGCAGTTACCAAGAAGCTGAGTTTGACTCCACTTTTGTATGTTTAAAATTCTTTTTTTTTAAAGCTTTGTCAGGTTTTATGTGGAAGTTTTTGCCCCATGTTGGGTACCATATGTAGGCTGAAGTTTCTGTCCCACCAGCGGTTTCCAAATAAACACACTGAAGCTTATATTAATTGTAAATTGCCGGCCAGTAGCTAAGGCTTATTATTAACTAGCTCTTACATTTTAAGTTAACCCATATTCCTTATGTATATTCTGCCACGTGGTGGTACCATTTATAGCATGGCACATTCATCTGCTCCCTCTTCGTCTGACTGGCAACTCCAGACTCTGCCCTTCTTCCTTCCAGCATTTTCCTAGTCTAGCTCTCCTGCCTAATCTTAACCTGGCTATTGGCTGGGCAGCTTGTTTATTAAACCAATCACAGCAACAAATCTTCATAGTGTACAAAGGAATTGTTCCACAGCATCTTTCTGTCCCCTCTTCTGCAATGATCCCTCAGCCTTGGGAGGAGCAGATAGAATATAGATGTCCCATTTGGAGCTAAACAGTTCGTCATCTCTTATTCGCTGTGTCTTGAGCTATTATGCACATTTATGTCAATCACCACCTTCTGCAAATAGAAGCTTCTTTGATGAGGGCTCAGAGATACAGAAATCTCAAGACTAGGCTGTTTGGCAGCCCATGGGTATGGGTAGAATTCCTGTGTTGAATGTTTTTAACTTGCTTGATAAATGCATTAACACATTGGCTTATCTGTTAGTAACAGTGTGCTCACACCTAGCATATGAGCTTCTGTGACTGATTTAGTCCTAACACCTTGTACAACATGGGATCGCTATGTCTTACATGCAGAGACCCAGGCAGGATCCCAGATCACACCATCATCATGTCACTAGCTGCAAAAGTCAGACCATCTTCTCTCAAGTTTCATCATCTTCCTCCTCTCCTGTAGAACCTTATGATGTGTGCTTTATGTAAGTTTCTACCCATAGTCTGACTTTTTAAAAGATTTCCATCACTCTGAAGAGCTGAACCTTGTGTTAGCTTGCTGAGGCTGCTATAAACTAAGTGACTGTCTATTGCTGTGACCAAAGCAACTTGGGGAGGAAAGAGTTTATTTGTCTTCCACTTTCACAGCACTGTTCGTCACTGAAGGAAGTCAGAACAGGAACTCAGGCAGGGCAGGAACCTGGAGGCAGGAGCTGACGCAGAGGCTGTGGAGGGTTGTTACTGGCTCGTTCCTTGTGGCTTGCTCAGCATGCTGTCTTATATAAACCAATACCGCAAGTCCAGGGATGGCCCCACTACCATGGACTGGGCTCTTCTGGCCTTCCGTATTAATCACTGATTAAGAAAATGCTCTACAGGCCTGCTATAGCCTGGTCTTATTGAGGCATTTTCTGAATTGAGGCTCCCACTTCTCCAGTGACTCTAGCTTTTGTCAAGTTAACATAAAACTAGTCAGCATAGTGACTTAAATAAAAATAAATAAATAAAACCAGCCTGTTATGCTTTGCAATTTTTATTTCCTCATGGTTCTAGATACTAGAGGTTCAAGGTCAAGCTGCTGGCACAGTTGGTGTCCTCTGTGGCTTACATTGGCTGTCCTTTCATATTGCTTCTCCTCGCTAATGAGGCCAGTCTCACTGTCTTAAGTAAGTCCGGCTTTCTCAGCCATTTGACTAAGTATATCTTAGTACCCTACCATAAATGCCTCATTTTAACTTAATCAATTAAAAGACCTTATCTCCAATGAGATAACATTTTGAGAGATCTTAGGAGTTGGGATCTCACACATGGATTTATTGTCTGTGTTGTGTGTATGTGTGAATAAACAAAGCAGGTTTAGTACTGTATATCTCTAGCCCCGTATTGGGGAGCCTGAGACAGGGACTCAAGTTCTGGACTAGCCTGGGCTACAGAGCCAGACTGTCTCAAAACAAACAACAAAACAGTTGAGATTGAAGGACCTTGAATTGTGTTGAACCAAATGTCTGAAGCCCCAGTTACAGATTCGGAATGAGTTATGTGACTTACTTAAGATGAAGTTACAGAGAGAGACATATCCAGGTTTAAATAGAAGAAAAATGATTTCTTAAAAGGATTATTTAGCTGGGTGGTGGTGGCGCACGCCTTTCATCCCAGCACTTGAGAGGCAGAGGCAGATGGATCTCAATGAGTTCAAGGCCAGCCTGGTCCACAGAGTGAGTTCCAGGTCAGCCAGGACTGTTACACAGAGAAACTGTCTAGGAAAAAAAGGAGATTAAAAAAAAAAGGATGACTTTATTTAAGAAATATTAAGGGACTGGCTTGTGGCCTGGGGCTATAATCTCTATACTTGGGAGGCAGAGACAGGAGGATCACTCCTAAATTTGAAGTCAGGCTGGTCTACATACTGAGTTTCAGGCCAGCCAACACTATATAGTAAGACCTTGTCTCAAAATACCCAAGGGAGGGGATGGTAGGACAGTACAAATGATTTTTTTCTTGAAAACATATATTTGATTTACTTCCCTGGAGAGTTTGTAATAAATTAAAGCCCTTTGACAGCAACAGGATAACAGGATGGAATTCCTGCTGCTATTCTCAATTGAATAATGTTCTAATTCCCTAAAAGTGTTTTATATTTGATAATCCTGTAACCCCGTGTAGCACTGAAGACTGAACCTAGGGCTTTGCATCTGCTAGGCAAACACACTGCGACAGAACTGCATACTCAGTGTGGCGTTGAACAATCTGTGCTTGGTTTTTTGTTGTTGTTTTGTTTTGTTTTGTGTGCTGCAGATCCAGTGTAGGTTATTGTATGTGTTCCCAGTTTAGAAATTGCTGAAAGTGGTCACTAAGATCCATAGATGGACAAATTCCCTGTGGAAGTCATGCTTCTAACAGACTGGGGTTTGCTCATCTAAAGTTTATATTGTATATATTTAACCTAACCTCCTAGAAGAAATTTGTCTCTTTTTACCATTATGCAAAACTACTGACTTGTTCATGGTCTTACTTCCCTTGTAGAAGTTGCCGCCCAAGCGTCCAGAGCTCCCTCCAGCTTTAATGAAAATGAAGGATGAACCTGAAGTAGAAGAAGAGGAGGAAGAGGAAGAAGAGGAGGAGAAAGCGGAGGAGAAGCATGAAGAGCACATGGAAGCTGGAAACAGTAGGCTGCCTCAAGAGATGGAGACAGAGCTGGGAACAGCAGTGGACCAGAGAGCCCCCCCAGATCCCTCTTGCTCTGTGGAGACAGAAGGCCACGGTAGTATCTTTCTTTTTCCTATGCTTGCTGGTGGGCAATTGTATTCCTTATAGGAAGACTTGAAAAAGCAAAGCCTGTTTTGCTTGTTGTTACAGAGGCTCAAAGGATATGTGTGTGTGACAATAGCAGGTTTTGTTTTTTCTCTGTTTTAGCCAGCCTTAAGTCCATTGAGGCAGCTGTTGGTAACACTATTGCACTGTTAGGTGGATCTCGCCATGTTGGTCATTGTTCTGGCTCAGACTGGTCACAGCTGGATAGGACTTGTTAGTTTGCATAGTACTTTTTTTTTTTTTTTTTTTTTTCGAGACAGGGTTTCTCTGTGGTTTTGTAGCCTGTCCTGGAACTAGCTCTTGTAGACCAGGCTGGTCTCGAACTCACAGAGATCCGCCTGCCTCTGCCTCCCGAGTGCTGGGATTAAAGGCGTGCGCCACCACCGCCCGGCTGCATAGTACTTTCTGGTACTGTGGAAGTTAGACTGCAGGGCCATTCTTCCAGGTAGATAGCTCCAGGCTCTAGGGTGCAGGGTCTTCAGCCTCTGGAAGGCAGTGAAGGGCAATGGCAATGGCTTGTGTTGTTGGGGGAGTCGCGTGGACTGACGTGACCAGCCGCTGGGGTAGGTTTCTCTTGCCTGGTACTGGGACTTTTGTTAGGTAGTGTATGGTCTTCTGGGAATTGTTGTCAGCTTAAGTGAAATAACTTTATTTAAGAACTCAGGTTTTAAAACTTGGTTTAAAAGCCTTAAAGATGAAATAATTAGTAAATCTGATCGATAAGGGATTATTCCAGGTTTTTGGTTCTCTTCTTATTTTTTGAAACAGAATCATATTCTACCTGCTGTGCTACAGCCTATTTTTTCTATGTTCTAAAAATGCTGTTATTTTTTTAGTTTTTAAAATTACATTTATGTTTGTATGTGAGTATGTGACCGCCATGGCATACATGTGGCAGTCAGAGAATTGTGGGAGTTGGTTCTCTCCTTCCACCATGTGGATTGTGGGGAATCAGGCTTGGCAGCAAGTACCTGAAGCTGCTGAACCATCTTACTGGCTTTGTGGAACAGATAAGGAAGAGTAAAAATATTATTTTTAAAATGTGGTTTTCTTTTACAGAGGGTCGTAGTGGTCCAGTGTATGTATGCATTATGATTTAATTACCGTTTACTTTTTAAACATGTAAAATATTTCATCCTTTTTAAATGAAATTGAAAAATGTTAAATGACCTTCTCTGTGTGTGGTGGTGGGGCACGTGTGTTTGTGTCATGGTGTACATGTGGAGGCAGGAGAATGACTTTCAGGAGTCAGTTCTCTCCTCTGCATGTGTATCCTAGGACTGGACTCAGGCCTGGCAGCAGGTTTGTTTCCCTGCTGAGCTGTCTCACTGGCTGTACTAATTTTTGCTATTGCAAAACTATAAATAATAAAACTTGATGCTTAATTCTGGTATATTTTTAAATATATACTTCTAGAACTTACATTTGTGAGTTGAGAGGGATATATTTACATTTTAAGGCCTGTTGTAAGAATCACCACTAAGCTTTACTTTAAAGTCTTTAGAGTGGAGCTTGGGTGGTTCTGCTGGACTTGTGGAGGCTCATTTACCAAAGACGTCAAGGGTAATGCATCTGCTGGTATTCTAACTAAACGAGTATGCAGGTGCTCTTCTTGTTTTCCTTTTTGGACTCTACTGTGAGTTAAATAACAACAATATATCCTGGTACTGTTTGTTATAGAAAACATGTCTCAATTCAGCCAAGTGGAACGGAGTGAAGATTATCCAGAGATGGACAAACTAGCCTCATCATGTGAGGACCCTTCAGGTGAGTATTATAGCCAACTCCATTGCTGCTCTGCACACAGCTGGTAGCAACTGCCTTGGGAGTAAGGACAGAAAATGGCCACACAAATGCTACAGCCAGGCCCTAGATGAGATGAGAATGCACAGAGATTTTGTTTGGCGCCATACTATTTACCTTTTTTTTTTCCTCGTAACTGTTTCTTGGGGCTCCCTGTCTGTTCCACAGAGCATTCAGTGCCTCATGCTTCTCTCTGACCAGACAGAAGAAGCCCCTCCAGCATTACACCTCTCAGTCCTTACATTCTGTCATGGAAGTGAATCGAACCTATAATCAGTTGATAGGTTGGCTTACTTAGAAAGGCTGCTTTTCTCTGGCTTTGCCTGTTATAGTTAAAACATGACTAGTAAAGCAGCCTTGTTGTAATCAAGCTTATAGCCTAGCTTTGTTAACTAGAAGCTAAAAGATAACAGTGATAGGAAAATTACCATTATGTATATAATTCTCATATATATATATATATATGTGTGTGTGTGTGTGTGTGTGTGTGCACACACATGCAAGTGTGTATATATATATGTGCATGAGTTTCTGTATGTGTGTATGTATGTATGTATGTATGTATGTATGTAGGCAGAAGTTTCCCTGTCCTGACCGCCTGCTCCCAAATAACTGACACTGAGACTTCTATATTAATTATAAATGCTTGGCCAATAGCTTAGGCTTATTACTTATTAGTAACTCTTACATTATAAGTTAGCCCATATTCTTTACTTACACTCTGCCATGTGGCTCATGGCTTCTTACTTCATTTTGTGCATGTCCTGCTTCCTTGATGGCTGGCTGGTTACTCATCTGACTCCACCCTTCCCACCATTTTTAGTTTGGTTGTCCCACCTATAATTTCTGCCTGGCTACCTGCTAATCAGCTGTTTATTAAACCAAGTCAAATGACAAATTGAGGAAATATTTTATTATCTATCTTTGTGAATCTAAAGTTTGGTACCTAATTTACTTTTTATCATAACTAAGGAAAACTTTAACTATGACTATGTAGTCTTCAACTTTGTCAAAGACCCCAGATGACAAGGTCATCTGGCTCCCTGGACAGTTACCTAAGTTTCCTCTGTAATGTTGGGACATCTATCTCTGGTCTTCTGACATAGTTTCTTGAGAATCAGAGAATTTTGAAGACTGTTCTACCTTGTCTCGGCAAAGTTTGGCATATTTCTCTCTCTCTCTCTCTCTCTCTCTCTCTCTCTCTCTCTCTCTCTCTTTTTGGTGTCCTGCTGGGTCCAATTTGGATAGTAACTGTCAGCAGTTGGGGCAAGGGCAGTTTCTTTGCCCACATGGCTAGCTTTTGCCATAATGAAAACAAACTCCATATAGTTTCTTCAATGTCCATCATTTTCTTTGTGAAGTAGATTGGTACTGCCAAAAGCAGATGTGTCTCACTGTCATGAAAAGCCTTAGGTTATTAAACATAATAAATGCCATATTCTGTAGGTGTTTGAAATGTTTGAAGACCGTCTATCTAAAAATATCTATGTATGACCTTGAAAACATACCTAACATGACTATAAGTTTGACAATTATAGATGACTATTAATCTGTATTTTTAACTATACATTACATTTTTAAATGAGCTGCATAACCATAATACCTTAAACAAGAGTAGAAACATACATACAGTAAAACAAAATTAACTTTAAATTTGAATCAATATATAAAAATCAATGTAAAATATTTTTTAGATTAATAGCTGTTTTCTTTTTAGAACTAAATCTCCTTTGTTCATTTTTTTCCTGACCATTAATAATGACAACCTGTAACCAACCCCCTTAAATGATAATAAATATCCATAACCCATTTTGGGGGGAATGTGGAAATAGTTCACTAGACTACTCCCTGTTGATTAGGAGTGCTGGTAATCTTTGGGGGACCCTGAGAAAATTTAGGATTATGGTCAAGTCCTGACTGTAGTATTCTATGAGGCTGGATCATCTCAGCCAATAGCCTTAAAGCTGTTCTAGTTGTAGAATTCTGAGGAGACTGTAACAGAGGCATTCCGAGATGCTGGATCACCTGGGCCATCCATTTTCATTGGTGTTTGTTCCTTACTCTGAAAATTCATAAACTTTTAAAGATAGCATACATGTTGGGTTTAATACGAGTATAGATTGTGCATTATACATAAATCAGCCAAAGATGATTTTTTTGTTTTATGTTTGAGCAAGTAAAATATACATCACGTCTTGTGGTTCTTTTGGGTTTATTTATGTAGCTAGGATTTTTTAGGGAGTCTTCCTCGATCAAACCTGATTTTCCTTAGCCTAGATAAATCTCATTTTCTGGGGGAAATAAAAGCATAACCTCTCCCCCAAAGTAACATATCTTTTTTTTTTTTTAATATTTGTTCATTTATTTATTATGTATACAATGTTCTGTCTGTGTGTATGTCTGCAGGCCAGAAGAGGGCACCAGACCTCATTACAGATGGTTGTGAGCCACCATGTGGTTTCTGGGAATTGAACTCAGGACCTTTGGAAGAGCAGGCAATGCTCTTAACCGCTGAGCCATCTCTCCAGCCCAGTAACATATCTTTTGACTTAAATTTTGAAGTCAATATATTTTTAAAATATAGCTTGGTTGACTCTAGCAGTTTTTATAATTCTGTATTTCTTAACAACCAAAAAATTCAAATACAATATAACATACAAGATCCAGATTCTCTGTGTATTTCCCATCTTTACCTGGCTTTTTTAATTATTACTTTATTCCCTTTTTAAGATTTATACAATTTAAGATTGTATATACTCTTCTCTCTCCCAAACCTATGTATATTTTAAACACATTGTAACCCATTTAGAGGCTTTTCCCATCTGAATCTGTCTTTACTGCATATCTGTAATCCTTTTCTGACAGCATGAACAAAGTTAAACTTCTGTGTAACTTAGATTGTGGTGTCTGGTGACTGGCTCCTCTCATGGCAAAGGTATGTTTACCACCAACTTTGGGAGCCACGTTTGCAGCCCATCTCTGGGAAGTTTCTGGGTCCACATAGCAGCCTTAGCATGCCACCTGCTGCTCCTAAGTGTTTGGTAGCAGGACTCTGGAAAGATCTGCTAGGTTTTTGTCACTAGTACTGAGCTAGAAAGCTATCTCTTAAAGGAGCTATGCTCTGCTCCCTGCCAGCAAACAGAGCCTGCCTAAGAAAATGCTATGACTAAGAAGCCATGCTTGACTCTATTCTTTTGTGTGTTTAGAATCCTTTTTTAAACTTTCTCAGGTTTTGTGTGAGTGTAGTTGTCCCACATTGAAACACCATATGTAAGTAGAAGTTTCCCTGTCCTGACCGCCTGCTCCCAAATAACCAACAGGGGAACTTATATATTAATTAGAAATGCTCAGGCTTATTACTAACTAGCTCTTACGTTTTAAGTTAGCCCATATCCCTATTTATACTCTGCCATGTGGCTCATGGCTTATTACCTCATTTTCTACACATCCTGCTTCCTCGGCGGCTGGCTGGTGACTCCTCTGACTCCTCCCTTCTTCATCCTAACCATTCTCTTAGCTTGGTTGTCCCACCTATAATTCCTGCCTGGCCTCCAGCCAATCAGCTTTTTATTAAACCAATTTGAGTGACAAATCTTTACAGTGTACAAAAGGACTATTCTACAATGCATATATGTATATGTGTGTGTATTTATATGATTTATTCTATTTTTAAAATTATGTGTATGGCTGTGTGGGGATATAGGTTTGTAAGTGCTGCTGTTCTCGCAGGCCAGAGATGCCAGATCCCTCTAGAGCTGGAGTTGTAGATGGTTGTGAGGCACCTGATATGTGTACTGAGAACCAAATTCAGGCCCATGCAAGATTAATATATGCTTTTAACTGCTGAGCCACCTCTCCAGCCCCTACCTATTTTTAAGTTTATGTATAAAACTTTAAAATGTATGCATGTGTGTGTGTGTGATTGTATGCCACATGTGTACAGATGCCTGCAGAGACCAGAAGCTGGCATTGGATTCCTTTGGAGCCAGATTATGGATGCTTATGAGCTGCTTGATGAGTGCTGGGAACCACACTCTAGTCCTCTGGACGAGCGGCAAACTCTCTTAAACAGTTTTTAAAAGATTTGTTTTTTGGTGTGTGTGTGTGTGTGTGTGTGTGTGTGTGTGTGTGTGTACTTATCATGTGGGTAAGTACACATGAGTGCCAGTGCCTATGGAATCCAGAGGTGTTAGGTCCTCTGCAGCTGAAGTTACAGGTAGTTGGGAGGTGTCCAGTGTGTCTCCTCTGCAAGTGCTCTTAACCTCCGAGCCAGCTTTCTGAGCCTAATATACATCCTAGAGTTGTAGACATGCCAGCAGGATCAGTTACAGCAGCATCCCAGGGAGCTTCTTTCTGGAGCACTTTTACTTTTTTCTGAAAATAGCTATTTCTACTTTTTTCTCCTTAAAGTAGCACCAAAGAATGAATATGAAAAAAAGAGAGATGAGTTGAAGAAAAAGAAAGCTCCTGGTCCAGGCAAAGTAAGTACTACCATGGGTCTGTGACTCTTGAGACTGCCTTAGAGTTTCTAGCAGCCTTAACTCCTTGTAGAAATCTGGGCTCTCCTTAATTTTCATTGTTTTAATTCTCCGTCTACCTTGCTCATCTACCCTACAAGCTACCTCTTATTAATTAATTAATTTTTTCTTATCTTAGTATGCAAGGTGAAAATATTCGAGTAATGTGTTATCTTCCTCCTTTCATGACACAAAAGTATAATTGATGTTCTCTTGTCTAATCTTAATTCTTAAACTTATTATGGAAGTCCTATTACTGTACACGAGCTTCCTGCTGTGTAGATGAACCCTATTTAGCTAGATCCTTAGAGAGGGACGGCTGGGTTCTTTGTGGATTTTTACTATACCAGCGCTGTCTTAGTTATCTTAGGGATGTATAATCTTGTAACTAGTAAGCTACCAGAAGTGGGACTGTTAGACTGTGTCCGCAGGTCCCCGGCATCCTGGGATAATTTGCACACTCAAAATCACAAATAGATAAGTTAAATAAAAAAACAAACAAATGAAACCTGGGTGTGGTGGCCCAAGCCTTTAATTCCAGCAGAGGCAGGGGTGGGGGATCTCTGGGTTTAAGGCCAGCCTGGTCCACCGCCTGGTTCCAGAACAACCAAGGCTACACAGAGAACCCTGCTTCAAACAACCAAAAACAGATAGATAGATAGATAGATAGATAGATAGATAGATAGATAGATAGATAGATAGATAGATAGATATTAGATAGATAGATGATAGATAGATAGATGAAAGATAGATAGATGATAGATAGATAGATGATAGATAGATAGATGATAGATAGATGATAGATAGATGAGAGAGAGAGAGAGAGAGAGAGAAAGAGAGAGAGAGAGAGAGACAGATAGACAGATAGATGAACAAACAAATGAATAAATAATTGGTGGAACCGGTGTGGAACAGAACTTGGGAGGCAGAGGCAAGTGGATCTCTGTGACGTTGAGGCCATCCTGGTCCATGTAATGTGTTCAGGCCGGCTGAAGCTTCATGGTGAGACTTTGTCCCAAAAATAAAATAAAAGTGGAGAGCAATTGAGGAAGACACTCAACACTGAGAAAAAATGTGCCCTCAAATTAGTTACCAATGTTAGGATTATTCATGAAAGCTGTTCTCTCAGTTTTGTTTACTGACAGGAATAGAAATAATTCTTATAGCTAAAAGTCCTTGGGGTCAGACATGGTGGGACCTGGTGGGACAAACCTGCAATTGTAGGTAGGGTGTCACTGATTCCAGGGGATCCTGAGCTGCTCAGTGAGACTCTGACTAAGAAACAACTCTGTTGAGTAAAATTTTCTATTTCTTCTTTACAGTTTCCACCCGTACTTTCTTCCAAATACCCTGAAGACGATCCAGACTACTGTGTGTGGGTTCCACCTGAAGGTGCAGTTTTTCTTTTTCTTAACCTTCAAGATGTATGTATGTGTGTGTGTGTGAGTGCCTACCTGTAGGTGTGTATGTGTACAACATGGAAGCTAGAAGAGGGTGTTGGAGCCCCTGGAGCTGGAATTACTGGTGTTTGTGAGCTACCATGTCGTGCTGGGACTGAACTCAAGTCCTCTGCAAAAGCAGCCAGTGGTCCTAACCTCTGAGTCATCCCTCTGGCCCCTGCTTATATTTTTAAATAGGTTATATACTTAAGAAAGTTACAAAAGTATATAGTAAGTCTCCTTTTTGATGTTACTAAAGGACCCAGAGACACATCAACTGAGTAGAATTGGTGCATCTTTTAAAAAATTGTAATGGCCGGGCGATGGTGGCGAACGCCTTTAATCCCAGCACTCGGGAGGCAGAGTCAGGCGGATCTCTGTGAGTTTGAGACCAGCCTGGTCTACAAAGCTAGTTCCAGGACAGGCTCCAAAGCCACAGAGAAACCCTGTCTCGAAAAACCAAAAAAAAGAAAAAAAAATTGTAATGGTCTAGTGTGTAACTCAGTTGGTAGAGTGCTAGCCTAGCGTTTGTAGAGCCGTGGGTTTAATCTCTAACACGGCATAAATCACGTGTGGTGGCACAGGCCTATTACCAGCACTCAGGAGTGGATGCAGCACGATCAAAAATTCAAGGTCATTTGTTACTACATAGCAAGTTGAGGCCAGCCTGGGCTACATGAGACCCTGCTTCAAAATAAATAAATAAATAGATAAATAAGCAAAAATAGTGAGACAGTCGTACACATTTGCACACTAACTGAGTATATGCCTTTAGAAATTTCTGTTGACTCTTTAAAGCATGCATGATGTTGAATGGTAGCTTTGGAAGGTGTCCTTATAGTCTAGACAGGGTCACAGGTAGGGTGCTCTGGTGGTGGAAGATACGCAGGGATAGCACATAAAATAGAATTGGCCACGGATGATTAATCATTAAAGCTGGATAAGGTATGTATGAGTTCTCTAGATTTTTCTGCTTATTTTTGCAAGAATTTTAATTTTATTAACTGAAAGAAGAAAACAGATTCTACCTCATCTACTCATTTTTTCATCTAAGTATAATGAAATAGTATCAGTTGATTACATTTTTTCTTTTTATCTTTTGCTATAGGTCAAAGTGGAGATGGCAGAACTCATCTTAATGACAAGTATGGCTACTGATTGGTTCAGCGTCCCAAAGGAAGATCTTGAGGACCACAGGCTCTTTGGGATGATACATTAAGTCACGGCTAGAGAAATTTAGAAGACCGTTTGTAAAATCTGGTGACTGACTTTTTCTTCTGTATTCCTGGCTTTCTAAAATTATCTGCCTATTAGATTTTTCTGAATTTTGGTGTTTATATTTAAGTGTTTGTGTATATATGTAAAAAGGAACCATGTACACTGAAAATCAATAAAATAAGAGGCATGACCCCACTACAAAATGAGAAGGTGATGATGATTTCTATAATGTTGACTTAAGGTCATAGCTTCTATAATTTAGGGCCTGTGCCATTCTGGGTGACCCCTCCAGTGAACGTGGATTGTCCATAGGACTTAATGTTGGATGCCAAAACAGACCTTTCTTCTCCAGAGCTAGTTTATTTGTAGTCAAATGTAAGTGGCCATGGCCAAGGGACATGAGTTTAGGTCGGCCCAAGGGACATGGAAGTAGGTCCACCGTGGAAGTGGTTATGAGCTTTTATTAGTATAAAACAAAAGAGGAGACTGCAGGTAGGTGAGTTACTGTGGGCACGCTCTGCTGTAGCGTTCAGATGCTCTCATGACGTTCTTCACAGTTGGGGTATGCTACCCATAGCATGTTCCCAAGATTCATTTGTTAGAGGATATAGGATCAGACACAGAGATAGACAATAAATGTCTATTAAAGTCACCAAAAATAGCCCAACATAATTTGTTTCTGGTTCTTCAGCATTCTAACTTTTTACAAACACAGAATTCTAATAAGGCAGTCAGTCAACTGGTAGAATATTCAGTTTGGTATAGTTTTTTCCCCCAGAACTTCTGATAACACTTCTGTTGGTCATGCATGCAAAGGCTAAATGTTTTTTAACTCCATGATCTAACCAACTGAGTCAACTGGCCAATCCAAATGCTGTTTTATATGTGTCTCATAGTACTAGAGACATGATGAGTCTGAGTGGGCAAGAAGGCATTCTTCAGAAAGAGAAATAGCTGTAAAAGCCATTAAAGAGGGCTGGAGAGATGGCTCAGTGGTTAAGAGCATTGCCTGCTCTTCTAGAGGTCCTGAGTTCAATTCCTGGCAACCACATGGCGGCTCACAACCATCTGTAATGAGGTCTGGTGCCCTCCTCTGGCCTGCAGACATAC
>NW_004949124.1:5086558-5087757 GCF_000317375.1 Microtus ochrogaster | reverse complement strand
AAAAAACCTCTCTATCATCCTATTCTTCAGCTAGACTGAATATGATTTCATTTCTAGTTTGTGAGGTTTTATTTTAATGTTTGTGTTTGAAATGTTTTATTCTTACTTTTTATTTTCTTCAAGACAGGGTTTCTCTCTGTAACAGCCCTGTCTGGCCTGGAACTTGCTCTGTAGACCAAGATGGCTTGGAACACAGAGATCTGCCTGCCTCTGCCTCCCAAGTGCTGGGATAAAAAGTGAGCACCACCACCGCCTGGCTTATTTTGCTTTTTAAATCTAGTTTTTCTTCTTGATTCTACAACTATAAACCTTGTGTGCACTGGCTTTCTCTACTTGGTTATTATAACTCTTTGTTGTGGTTAGGAATGCCAGGTGTTGGTACACCATATCCCGACCTACAGCCGCACATGGACAGTCACATTACAAAAGAAGTGTGATCACAATACAGTATCATTCTGAATTCTTTCTGAACAAAGTTGTCCTTTCCTCGTGAACCAAATAGTAGTGGCAGGAGAAGAAACTAGAGTCCAGACTTGTGAGAAATCAGGGTCCCACTGCTTTTACTTCCCAAACAGAACGGGAAGTGTGACTGTTGAACTCATTCTGTAGCGTTACCCATTTACTTGCCATTGGCGAAATCTGAGTCCTGTTTAGTACTTTTCTAACCCTGGCTAGCGGTAGCGTGTGGTGCCTTGAAGTCTCATCTAATCTGAAAACATGGGCCCCTTGGGTGCGATCTTTTTTAAGGTGTGCATGTAGCAAATTCAGTCTGTCCTATATTTAGCAAATTCCCAGTCTTGTCCACATATCCCCGGAGAGGCTTAATTTTGTCTCAAGCATTTGGCCGATTTTGATTAAAAACACCATGAATACTGTTGCCTTTAAGGGCTGTTTTTTGCATAATTTGAATAAAAAGAATCAATCCAAAATCTTTCTAGTATCCGTAGTAAGAATCAATAATCTCAATGTCACTCCAAAGCCGTTCAGTCCTGATGGTACTGTGTTTATCATCTGGAGTTTGAGTCTGTCAAGTTGCTCCTATAAAATGAGGTTTGATAGTTTGGTTAGATCCCATTTATTGGAATATCTGACCACATGTAACAGGGTGGATCGTCGTTAGAACTGATTATGCCACAATAAATCTGGGTAGAGTTGTAACAGATGGACTTTGTATTTTTTGAGACAGGGTTTTCTTTTTT
>NW_004949124.1:5081129-5085215 GCF_000317375.1 Microtus ochrogaster | reverse complement strand
TTTTTCAGGCAAGTTTGAAAGATACATATTTTCAAAAAAAAAAAAATGTGTCCTAAAAGAGTAAGAATTAGGGCTGAGGCATGGCTCTGTGGTTAAGAGCATCTGCTACAGCCATGAGAACTGGAGTTTGGATCCCAGGACCCAAATAACAAGTCAGGTGCTCCAGCTTCAAGGAATCCAACACCCTCTGCTGGCCTTTGTGTCCCAAGTGCAAGGTCAGCAAAGGACAGACAAGTCAACAGCAACTTCTACAACAGAACAGGTGTAATCCAAGAAAACCCTCAAAAGGGAGCCCTCTGGGTTGGGGAACCAGAGAGCTCACTGGCTGCTGAAGACCAGGGATAGCCCTGGGGAGGGGATAGGGGACGGGTCAAAGCTTCCCTTTTTGCCTGAGATTGGCCTTTATGAGGATGCCAGGAGTGGTGAGCATGGCCCTGGTCACAGGTTCAGCAGGTGGCAGGAGTTAGGAAAACAAGCCACTTTAGGTGTAGAAATGCTGATTACTGTGGATTTGGGAAATTATTACAATTTAGCTAAAATAAAGGTGTTATGAAATGGTTTGGTCATGGCTAATAAGTAGGATCTTTTCTAATAGAAATTTTCCTCCTGCTAATGCTGGCATCCTGACTTAGTGAGAAAACATACAGCCTTAGCAGTGAAATGTGTAACACTGTGTTAGAGGCACGTGGATAAAACCTGACGTTTCAGGAGCCTCATTCAGTCAGGAGTAAAGAATAAAGTTTTGTTCTCTAAGCCATTTTCCCATTAAATCAAAGTCTCACTGTACCCTGGCTGGAGCTCAGACCCACCTGCATCTGCCTCTGGGGATGCTGGGCCAATGCTTAACGGTCACCAAATGCTAAGCTGTGCCTTGCTTTGTTTTCAAATTTAAGACAGGCTGCAAAGCTATACAGAGAAACTCTGTCTCTAAAAACAAAAAACAAACAACAAAAATTTAAGACCTTATTGTTGGGAGAAGTGAAGAAGTGAGTGAGGTTTTACTCTTCCACTAGATCATCATTTAGTTTTGACCTAAGAAAGCCAATAACCTTTTGTTATAGTAAAATCATTTAAGATTTATCTTTTACAAACCTTCTTGTGGCCTGGCAGGACTTTTGCAACATGCTTTCTGGTTTTGGCCTTATCTTTCCTTTTCTATTTTAGAACAATCTTTTCCTTTTAGGGGGTAAAAAATCTGTATTTTATATCTAAAAATCTTTTCTTAAAAGTTTTTTTCTAAACTTGAAAAAAATTTATCTTAAAAACATTATACCATTCTCATATTTGCTGGTTCTATTTTTTTTTTTACAAAATTTCTCAATTTAGGTTATTTCCTTAATAAAAATAACTGTACTTAAGTGAAAACCCAGGAAATTGTGTGTAAACTGAAAAAAATGGACATTATACCTTAAATATCTAACAATAATGACAGACAAATTGTATTACTATTTCTGCTGATGTTTTTATTTTCTCCTACCAGCAAATTTAAATGAAGTTCTTAGGTTTGTTTGTATCTTATGAACTAGGACAAATTTGTACTAAGTTTAGAATACACGAGCTTTTTATTAAGTCAGTTTGAATCAAACTATTGGGGGCCAATTTTGTCAACAAACCAAATGCCTCAAGATGAGGGAATGCAAAAGACAAACACACAGGCACAGAGAGATGCTGGGATCTGGTGGGCTGGGCTCACTGAAGGAGAAACCAGGAGAAACAGCAGCACCTGGAAGGTCAGTGTCTCATCTCAGGTTGAACAGGGGGTGGGGTTATTGCATACAGCTGAATTCAGGAGGCATGTAGACAGAGGCTCTGTAGGGAAGCCACCTTCAGGCCATCAAATCCAGGAGGAGAAAAGCAAGGTGGACATTTTCTGCACAACTATCAGTGTTCATGCTTCAACCCCTGAGCAAGAACCTGCCTTCCCCGCAGTCCCTTTGAGCCTCGTGCCATGTTCATGAAAAAGCACATGCTCACGCAGGATTTCACTAATTGCGGGCTTCCTCTGCTCCTCACAGCATATGTCTAATATGCCTATACTGTAGGCAGCACACAGAAACATTGGTAGTCCCCAAATGCATAACTTCCTCTAAATTTTAGAGTCTAAAACTTAGTTATAATGTCAAGCGGTAGTCCAGGCATAGTAGCGCACGCCTGTCATCCCAGCCCTTGAGAGGCAGAAGCGAGAGGATCCACCACAGTTTCAAGGCCAGCGTGGTCTACACAGAGGCCCACACCAGTCTGGGTTACACAGTTGAAACCCTGTCTTGAAAACAAAACACAAACCAGGTGGTGGTGGCACACACCTTTAATCCCAGCAGTCAAGAGGCAGAGACAGGTGGATCACCGTGAGTTTGAGGCCAGCCTGGTCTACAGAGCGAGTCTGAGGACAGGTGCCAAACCTACACAGAGAAACCCTGGCTCGGGAAAAACAAAAACAAAAAGCCAAAACACAAAGCAATAGTGTTAGTGTAGGTAATTTGCCAGACATGAGTGAGCAGTGGGTCATGAAGTGGTTAAAACCTGCAATCCTGGAATGAAGCATTTTATAGGTGTGGGTGTCAACACTGAGTGTGTTTTACTCTCTGTGCAGGAGCCGCCCATTGCCTCCAGAACCAGAAAATTAAGGGCCCTGTTCAAACTGTGGAGAGAAAAAAAAAAAGAAAATCTTAAAAATCTGTTATGTCAGGCTGGAGAGATGACTCAGTGGTTAAGAACACTGGTTGCTCTTCCAGAGGTTCTGAGTTCAATTCCCAGCAACCACAAGGTGGCTCACAACCATCTATGATGAGATCTGGTGCCCTCTTCTGGCGTGCGGGCATACATGGAGGCAGAATGTTGTATACATAAGAAATAAATAAATCTTTAAAAAAAAATCTGTTATGTCTGTGTTTTAACCAGGATGGGCTTGGGATAGTCATCTTGAGTAATCACCATTTATATGACAGTTTTCAAAAGAAGCAAAAGAGAAATCCTGGATAGTTAGGGAAACAAAAGGCAAAGCCTTGTGTATTGGAGTCCTAACTAAGAGTGGCAGGTCGTGGACACAGTCTTCCAGACACATGACAAAATGATCCATAAACAGTTACATGAAGCCAGTTGCAGGGAGCCAGACAGAATCACCATTACAAGATGGCGCTGACATCCTGTCCCGTTGGGAGCTGCGTGTCCCCTGCTTCCCGCATGCGTGGTGGATAAGGGCCCTTGGACCTATCCCGATGCAGTCTGGTGACAGCTGATGGTGGCAGCCAATCACAGGGCGACCCGTGTGCCTACTGCCTATATAAGCAGCTGCTTTAGTGCTCTCGGCCCCCTCTCGCTTCCTGCTCCCCATCAACCAAGAGGCACTCCATTAAAGTGTGATCTGAGAAGAATCCTTGTGTGGTGGTCGTTCTTCCTCGCTGGTCGAGAAGTTCACCGCAGTTATTAATTATGAACACAAACAAGAAACCAAAACAAACAAAAACCTAAGCATAATAAGATTGCACTAAATTAGAATGCACCCAGCAGAAATAACCAAAGTAGTGTGTTTATAGTCGTGTCCTTGAGATATCAGAGGGGCTCAGAGAAAGGCAGAAAGGTCAGAAGGTGAAACCCCTACAGGTTAATAGCTTCCTTTGCTCAAGAGCAACACGGGGGGCGGGGGGGCCTGCCCTTGTTCATGGATATTTCTAATTAAGTAGGGAAGGCCAGAGAACAGGGATGTGTAAGTCAACATGATGATGTAAAAATATTTTCTTTTTGTTTAGTTTTGTTTTTCGAGAAAGGGTTTCTCTGTAGCTTTGGAGCCTGTCCTGGAACTAGCTCTTGTAGACCAGGTTGGCCTCAAACTCAGAGATCCAGCTATCTCTGCCTCCCGAGTGGTGGGATTAAAGATGTGATTCTTAAGAAATAAATAAAATTTCTTTTATTTCTGATTATGGTTTCCCTTCCCTTGTCCTCCCCACATCCCTCCCATCTAGACCCCACCCCCTTCTGTCTCCTTAGAAAGCACACAGGATGCCTGAGCATGGTGGTCTTCATCCCAGCAGGCAGGAGCAGGTGGATCTCTGAGTTTGAGGCCAGCCTGGTCTACATATTGAGTTCTAG
>NW_004949124.1:5078775-5081014 GCF_000317375.1 Microtus ochrogaster | reverse complement strand
AAATAAACAAATCAGAATAGGACAAAACAAACAAGAAAAAGAGCCCAAGAAAAGGCACAAGAAACAGATGTAAATGCATTCATTTGCACATTCAGGAATCCCAAAACCCCACAAAACTGGAAGCCATAATACATACTCAAAACATCTAGGTTAAAAAGATAAAAGTTAAAAAATAAAAAAGCCCTGCATGCGCCTCAGTTCCAGAGTGTTTTTGACAGGACTCAGGAAATCCCGTAATTGGTGTTCTCAGCCCAGTTCTGTCCAGGATTAGACACTGTCAGGACCTCTTCTCCCTCCAGGCTTTATCTGAGGGTCCGTAGTACTTCCCCTTTGCTGTAGAATGTTGTTCTGTGTGGGGCTTACAGGAGAGGAGACCAGACCAATGTGCACAGGAGCAACCAGTGCTGCCCTGCTGAGCTGCATCCCCAGTCCTAAAATTCTAACCATTTCCTCTTCCTTAACATTGTCGTTAACATTTCTGGTAGCATTTTTTAAATTGAAAATTTCATCATTTCTTTTACAGTATACTTTTAAATTCCAGGTAGAGTAGGCTGTCCACTTAAGCTTTGGTTCTGTCGTCCAGGATTCTTAGTTAATAGTGAGATAAGTGGACAATAGCGATGTCAAAAGTTACTCCGACCACCCTTTTTTTTTTTTTATCAAATACTTGCAAGTTAAATTACCATAATTATCAAACATAAAACCAGCTGGAGCACCAAATGGTGTTTTTCTCCAAACATTTTCTCCTCTGCTATTTCCCATCTTAATGTTTTTTTTTTTCCTCCATGAAATTACAGCCAACCTTCTAGCTTGGTGGAATTTGCATTTTAGATCAAATTTGCATGCTGTTTATAAGAGTAGCCCCTTCGGTTCTTGTTCTTAAGTCAGCTCTCTTCTGTTGTGTCTTGGGTTTAAACTGCACGTCGTCAGGTTTGAGAGGGAGCTCAAGACACTGGACGATCAGCCCTTGTATGCATCTTCTGAGCTGAGCCAACAAGATTTCTTACAAACCAAGACCAGGGTATGTTGCCTTGGTCTTCCCTTGAGGTCCTTGCACATCCCAGGGAGTTCTCCCTGCCAACTACACCCTGGTGGGCTGGGGGCAGCAAACACCTCCTCCTGTCTTCATCATCTTTATGAGCACACAGTCAGAGAATTTCTCAAGTGAAAGGGGTTAGGCTGTAAAATACGGGAGAGGATACAGAAAACAAACCACAACCTACTTGAGGAATGGCGGGGGGAGAAAGGCCAAATGCTAACAAGCAAATGTTCTCAGAACGACTCAGTGCTCCCTCCAAATGCCGCAAAAGGAGAGGATACAGCCAGCTCGGAAGAAACCAGCAGACTGTCTACTGAAACCACAGGGAAGGCCCCACAGGGAAGGCCCAGACCCCCAGAAAGAACTCGCTGGCGTCCACCTGACAAGGTGAGCCAGACAACTAGACACAGAGAACCTTGCTGGAACCTAGCACTGGCCTTTCTGACCCCACCAGTGAGAGTGGATTACCTCGTGGACCTGGCTTAATGTTTCTCTTGATGTGATAAAACATCGTGACCACCAACAACCTGGGGAGAAAAAGTACCATCTGCACCATGGGACTGTTCGTGAGTTGAGCAAGGGGCTGGAGATTGAAACACACACACACAGAGACACGGATCATCCTTGAAACAAGAATGCCCCTTTTATGGTGTTCCAGGGCAGCTTCTATAGGGCTCTCCTTGACTAATGGCCACGCCCTAGCTCTCAGGACTTTTCAGCTGCAAGCCCACCAGAAACCACGCCCCTGCCATCAGGAGCTCATAAGGGTCTCGTGCCCAGAGCAGCTGCAAGCACAGGAAAACAAGCTGTTTGCTCCGGCAGGAAGGGGCTCTTGAAAATTCAGGGTCTGCAGGTCTGTAGTCCCCAACAAGAAAAGGGCTTATTTCAGCTTACAGTTCGTCACTGAGGGAAATCAGGGCAGTAATTTAAATAGGGCAGGAACCTGGAGGCAGGAGCTGATGCAGAGACCATGAATGGTGCTGCTTACTGGCTATTCCTCATGGCTTACTCAGCCTGCTTTCTTCTATCACCCAGGACCACCAGCCCAGGAGAGGTACTTCCTACATCAATCAATCAATCAATCAATCAATCAAGAAAAGGTACTGCGGACTTACCTACAGGCAAACCTTTTCTTATAATATTTATTTTATGTGCATTGGTGTTTTGCCTGCATAGTATGTCTGTGTGAGGGCATTGGGT
>NW_004949124.1:5075875-5078327 GCF_000317375.1 Microtus ochrogaster | reverse complement strand
TATGCCCGCATTCCAGAAGAGGGCACCAGATCTCATTACAGATGGCTGTGAGCCACCATATGGTTGCTGGGAATTGAACTCAGGACCTCTGGAAGAGCAGCCAATGCTCTTAACCACTGAGCCGTCTCTCCAGCCCTAGGGGTTTTTTTCTAGTTACAGAATAAAACAACGTCATAAATCAATGCATTTACAGAATGCGCAGGCGGGATCTACAGGCCGGTCGGGTTAGAGCAATTTGGTGAAAACTTGGTTAGAAATTTCAGATGCTCTCGGATGACATTTATAGCTTTTGGATTGATAATGTGAAGATTAGATCTCAATTATTAACTTTACAAGGTCTTGAATCACTTGAGATTGGCCCGAGAGCATGCCTACAGGAGGGTATCTTGACCAGGCTGATTAAGGTGGAAAGGCCCGTCCACCGTGGGTGGCACCATTCCCTGAGCTGGGATCTTGGAGTGTATGAAAAGGAAGAAGTATTGAGGGCAGGTCTCCCTTGCTATCTGCTTCTTGACGATGGGTGCAGAGTCTCCACCTGTCTCAAGCGTCTGCTGCTGTTGTGTCCTGTCCTGTCATGGTGGGCTACACCCTGGAATATGAGCAAAAGAAGCTCTTAGTTCCTTAAGTTGCTAAGCGTAGGAAGATAATGGTGGTGGTGGTCTACTTAGAATGTGTTCTAGAGGTTCTACCTGACAGCCGGAAGGGTGTTAGGTCAGGTGGACAAGGAGCAGCTGGTAAGGAGACTAAAGATAATACAAGTTAACCGTCTGTGGATCGTCAGTATCAGGAAGTCTAATCGATCTTTCCACCTTAATATTCAACATAGCTGAAGCATCTCTGTGGGACTTTGGATTGGTATCTCCATGGGTTAGCTTTTTATAGAATGTTGTATCGTCAGGTATTACCTTAATTTCAAAAATCTCATGAAACATTTTTTAAGATTTTATTTAAAATTTCTAATCAGACCTTGGTGACTCATGCCCGAAACCCCAGTACCCAAGGACTCGAGGAAGGAGGATTGCCACAAGGCCAGCCTGGGTTACAGAGTAACACTCTGTCTCAAAAAAACCCCACCAATTTTCTTAATATATATGTGTATATATACATATATCACTAGAGAGGAGAAAACATTAAGTGAAATATGGTCATTTTAAGGTCATTTAAAGAAAGCAG
Organism: Microtus ochrogaster; assembly: GCF_000317375.1. Taxonomy (NCBI): domain Eukaryota; kingdom Metazoa; phylum Chordata; class Mammalia; order Rodentia; family Cricetidae; genus Microtus; species Microtus ochrogaster. The sequence continues at coordinate 5,077,154 of NW_004949124.1, read as the reverse complement.
AAGTAAGTAAAAAGTGTGGAAATCTTAGCATTGGGGCTGGAAAGGTGGCCCAGCTGCAAAGCACATGCAAGCACAGGACCCGAGTTCAGTCTGCCAAAACCCACATAGAAAGTCTGTCTGTCTGTCTTTTCCCTGCCGCTGCGATAAAAATCCCAGCGTAAGGAAGGATTTATTTTGGCTTCTGGCTAAGGGGCACCGTCCACCCTTAAGGGGAGCCTAAGCAGCCGGAGTTTGGAGCGGGGTCACATGGCTCATGTGATCAGGAAGCAGAGTGAACAACAGCTCAGCCTGATTTCCCCTGCCTCGAACTTCATCTTTATCTATTGTGTCTGCAGCAGGGAAGGACAAGATGAGCGTGGCATGGTGTGAAGGAAAGAAGACAATTGGAAGGAGCCAGCCCTTAACCTCCAGGTCTCAGGCTTGGCAGCCATCTCACCAGGCCAGCGTTTTCCTTTTTCTACTGCCTAGGACCAAGTCCAGGAAATGGTGTCACCCCTTTTCAGTGTGTTTCCCCACCTAACACAGTCAACGTGATCCCTCACAGACGAGCCGAAAGGCTTGTCTCCTAGGCGATACCAGATGCTGTGAGGTTGACAGTTAACGCTAATGTCACACCTGGTAAGGCATGGCGGCACTGTGCCTGTGATCCCAGCCTTGGGGAAGCAGAGACAGATGGATTCCCGAAGCTCATTAGCCAACCAACCTAGTCTCAGTGAGATACCCTGACTCAGAAAAAGGGGTGACAAGATGGCTCAGTTTGTAAAGAAAGGCACCATAAGGCCTGACGACCTCAGCCTGGGTTCAATCCCGGGACCACACTGTAGAGAACTGGTTTCCACATGTGTGCATGGAATGTTACAACGTTATCATCATAACATGACAGTTGTCAAGTTTCCGCTCATCTCATTTGGGCATTAGAAATTCAGTCTGTTACGCCATCATGTCAGGAAACATCTCCGTTACGAGCACAGGCCTCTTCAGTGCTCCCCAAAGCAAAGAGCACCCTTCCTACATCCCGAGGCTCGCCTGTGTGACCGAAGCACACAAACCTGGAAACCACGAGCAAAGAGAACACGCTGCAGTGATGGGGGGACCTTCAGGGTCCCTCAGTCCACCCTCCTTCGTGTAGAGGTGAGGAAACCTGGGCGTTGCAGAGCTGGAGGTCACAATTGCAGACATCACCTTCTGCCTCTGAAGGGTCATGGCAGTGTCTGTACACAGTAAGAGTCCCCTCAACTGGAAACCCCTCCGTAACAGGCTTTTTTTTTTTTTTTTTTTT
>NW_004949124.1:5067468-5075285 GCF_000317375.1 Microtus ochrogaster | reverse complement strand
CTGTTCTGTTTTCTCCGCCTACCTAAGGGTTGGCCTATGAAATGGGCCTAGGCAGTTTCTTTATTAATAAGAAATCATTCCCACATCAGCTGGCCTCAAATTTCACAGAGATCCATCTGCCTCTGCCTTCTGAGTGCTGGGATTACAAGCATGTGCCACTAACTGCCTGGCTTCACCTGCCTTTCTTTCCTTCCTTCCTTCTTCCTTCCTTCCTTCCTTCCTTTCTTCCTTCCTTCCTTCCTTCCTTCCTTCCTTTCTTCCTTCCTTCCTTCCCCCCTCTCTCTCTTTCTTTCTTTCTTTCTTTCTTTCTTTCTTTCTTTCTTTCTTTCTTTCTGTCTGTCTGTCTGTCTGTCTTTCTGTCTTTCTGTCTTTCTGTCTTTCTGTCTTTCTGTCTTTCTGTCTTTCCTGCTTCCTCCAGTGTCTGGCTGGCGGCTGCCTGACTTCTGGCCCCAAGCATATCCCTCTCTTTCTTTCTTGTTCTCTTCTTCTCTCTCATTCTTTTCAAGCCTAGACTTCTACTCATTCTCTCTGCCCCCCAGCCCCCCTACTCCTCTCTCTCCTCGCTATTGGCCCTTCAGCTTTGTCAGACCAGTTAGGTGCCTTAGGCAAGCAAGCTGAAACAAAGGCAACACATCTTTACATAATTAAACAGATGCAGCACAAACAAATGTAACACATTTTTACATAGTTAAAATAATACTCCACAACATCCCTCCTACCCCAAGGATGGTCGAGAGACCATACAATGCATGTAAAGATGCTCAAAAAACTTGGTATATTGAGAAAATTTGTGTATAGTTGCTAAGGTACTATCTTTGTCATGTATTCCCCTCCCCTGCCTTTTTTTTTTTTTTTTTGGTACTTACCTCCCACACTTACATCTTTTCTCACCCCATCCTTCCTCCTTTGAGGAGTGAAGTGACTTCCTAATATGTTCAGTCTTGGCCCTCAGATGGCAGGGTCAGGGTTATTCTAGCTGTCCACATACCAGCTGGGTTGGCCTCTCTGACCAAGCTGTAGGTGTTTAGAGGTAGAACTTCCTACATCGTATTCATTGGGGAACCTACCCATGTTGAGAGCCACTTTCCCTTACAGTTAGTCCATAAAATACATACTCCCTTTAAAAGGTCACTTTAAGAAAGTGTGTAGTTTGTGTGGTCTGTCCTGGGTGAGTGTATGCTGCATGTGCAGGTCCCTGCAGAGTCCAGAAGAGGGCGTTGCATCCCTGGGAGCTGGAATTACAGACAGGTGTCAGCTGCATGGTGTGGCTGCAGGGAACTGAACTCTGATCCTCTGAAGAGCAGTAAGTGAGGCGGCAGTGGAGGCTCACGTTTTTTATCTCAGCACTTGGGAGGCAGAGGCAGGTGGATCTCTGTGAGTTCAAGGTCAGTCTTGTCTACAGAGTGAGTTCCAGGACAGCCAGCACTACACAGGGAAACCCTGCCTTGAAAAACCAGCAGCGACAACAGAGACAAACAGTAAGAGCTGTTAACTGCTAAGCTGTACTCTCCAGACTTATATCTGTTGTAGGAGGCTACTTATTTGTTCCTGGCTGCTCAGCCCCCAAATAATCACACAGAAATTGTATTAATTAAATCACTACTTAGCCTATTAGCTCTAGCTTCTTATTGGCTAGCTCTTACATCTAGAATTTAACCCATTTCTATTAATCTGTATATTGCGATGTATCTGTGGCTTACCGGCAAGGTTCTGTCCAGTGTCTGTCTCTGGCAGCTCCATGGCGTCTCACTGACTCCACCTTCTTTCTCCCAGCATTCAGTTTAGTCCCCCACAGCTCTATTCTATCCTATCACAGGCCAAGGAAGATTCTTTATTCATTAACCAATAAAAGCAACACATATACAGAAGGACCTCCCACACCATATGTCTAAATTTTGTTTTGTTTTCTTCAACACAGAGTCTTTGGGTGATGTCAGAGCAGTAACAGCTAATAGCAGAAATGAGAAGCCAGTGATGTGGGCAGGTCACCAAAGCTTTGGAAAGGAAAAAGCAGAGTAAAGCGGTATTAGCACAAGCTAGGGCTCCTCTTCTTGGGACCCAACCTCTGAGAACAGAATTCTTGCTATGCACAGTCCCTAGCACATTCCGTTAGTGTTTGCTGAGTGCTTGCTGTAAGCATTTTTCCTAGAATTGCTCCAAAACAAACAGGGATTGAAGGTCCGCCATGCCCTTGAAGTCTAAGCCCTTGCTGTTACTACACTGCTCGAGTTGGAGGGCTTTGCCTTCTTTGGAAATACAGCACGTTCCCAAATCTACTTTGAAGCCTTTAGCCATAACCTGCAATCTGTTCTTTTACCATTGAAATGCTGCTGCCACCACCTCATAGGATGTGACGGGGCAGCAGCTGTAGATGGCTTCCTGAGAGAATGGGAGCCAAAGGGAAGCCTGCCAGCTCTATGGTGATCAAAAGCAGGAATCAAAGCCTGGAAGAAGAGGGGTGGGGTGGGGGGATGTTGAAGCTGAGTTCCCATACAGGATTTGGTCCAACCAGATGCTGAGCTTCTGGGAAATGACATCAAGTCCCTTGACCTGTGGGGAGTAGGTCACGGCGTAGGACTGGTGTGGTCTTCTTCCGTGACTAGCTGCTCCTGAGAGTCCTCATTTGATGTGGCATTAAGAAAACTTTTCAAGATTCCTCTGGTCTCTAACCGGTTAGACCTTGGCCTGCTTTGGGTTTAGGGGTTTGGCACACCATAGTTCATGGCGGGACTGAGACAGCTACTCCATAGGAGGACCGGAATCTTTCTCAGTGCTACTTGCCATGTGAGGAGAATTAGCCAACCTGATGTGTGAAGGGAAAAGGCTCCCACCAAGGGCAGCATCTTCACCCCTCAAATCTAGTTTCGATTGTTCACGTAAAGATCTCCACTGGGTGCTTCCCTAACCCATGCCTCTTGCACCCATGTCCGGTCACAGAGTTCCCTTGTGCTGTGCCCCTCAGCCCAGATGTATCCTTCAGCAGAGTGCTTTGCCCTGAAACCCGGAAGCTCTTCAGCATCAAATTCCTTTAGGTTTTAAAATCCCTCATGATAGGCTCCGTGACATGTATTTGTCCCTCCCTTTACTCCACCGGACCAGGTGCTGAGTCTCTAGATCCCCGCAAGTTCTGCATGGAGAGACCCTCTCTCAGTATAAACATGCCCCCTGAAGTTCTGTTCTTTCCAAGTAGACTGCTTTCTTTCTTTTCTTTTTTTTTTATTTTTTATTTTTTATTTTTGAGACAGGGTTTCTCCGTAGCTTTTGGTTCCTGTCCTGGAACTAGCTCTTGTAGACCAGGCTGGTCTCGAACTCACAAAGATCCGCCTGCCTCTGCCTCCCGAGTGCTGGGATTAAAGGCGTGTGCCACCACCGCCCGGCATAGACTGCTTTCTTAGGCAAACGTGGTGTGACTTGAACACAGACTTGGGCACCCACGGTTAACAAGGAATGACTCTACCTAGAGATGTATTCGCTAATTGGAAGTTGCCGGTTGATAGTGCCGTATCCAAACTGGGACTGGTAAAATTGTTTTTATTTATTTTCACTTTAAAAACACTTTACCTTTAAAGCAGTCTTCAGTTCATAGCAAAGTTAAACAGCCAACTGCAATTCAGAGTTTCCTGTGTCCCTGTGCTCACACACACACGGCCTCCCTGTGGTCAGCAAGCCGACCAGAGTAGCTTCACCCCATCTCCTGAAGGAGCACTGGGTTCAAGAGGCTGACTTTAATTTGGAATGTAAGTCTTTGACTGGCTCTGGAAAATGCTGATTTAGAGTGTTGATTTTGGCCTCCTCAGACTTGTTGGCCTTGTCACTCAAACCTCTGCAGCAATGTTAGGGAGTGACCACATGAGGGCAGTAGAGACCCACTTCTGTTAGCTAACTTGCCCCACAAGAAGACTGAAACCAGGATTCTGAAGGGCAGTAAGCGGCTTCAGCTCAATAGTGCCTTTCCAAGTCCAACACCTGGACACAGCACGCTAGCCAGGATCATTGCCAAAGGCTGCTTTCCCAAATCTCTTTCCGGCCTATGGCTTCTCCTTGAGGGACATTCTCCAGTTACAATGAGGACATTCTGGGGAAGAATTTGGGTCACTCCATAGTGCTGTTCTAACTTCATGGCTTACGGAGGATTTTCACACCTTCCTTCCCCCAGGTCTGTCATCTGTCATTCTTGAATGGCAGAAAGGGATGATTGTCTTTTTTTTTTTTTTGGTTTGTTTGTTTGTTTGTTTGTTTTGTTTTTCGAGACAGGGTTTCCCTGTGGCTTTGGAGCCTGTCCTGGAACTAGCTCTGTAGACCAGGCTGGTCTCGAACTCACAGAGATCCACCTCCCTCTGCCTCCCGAGTGCTGGGATTAAAGGCGTGCGCCACCACCGCCCGGCAGAAAGGGATGATTGTCATTGCTGTTGAAGGAAGCAGACTGGAAATAAGTGTCTCGTTCAAAGGCACACTGAGTTTGCCTCGCTAAACCAGAAACCCTGTTTTGGCTAAGCTGGCTAGCCATTGAACACTCTACTTCTGTCCATACCCCCACCCCCGCCCCAGACACACACACACACACACACACCATGCTGGGGTTACAGGCGCATGCAGCTGTGCCAGTGGGGATTCAAACCTAGGTCCTCCTGCTTGTAGGGCAAACCCTCTAAAATGCAGAAGCAGGTGGATTTCTGAGTTTTGAGGCCAGCCTGGTCTACAGAGCGAGTTCCAGGACAGCCAGGAATACATGGAGAAACCTGTGTGGGGGTGGGAGGAAGCTCACTCAGGTGATGACATGCCGGCCAGGTGCACACAAAGCTCTGGGGACATAGTGGTCCACACGTGTAATCTCAGCACCCAGGATGCAGAGACGGGAGGATGCTAGGTTATAAGCGAGTTTGTTGCCAGCTTAGTATATGTGAGATCCTGTCCAAAAAAACCGGCAGAAGGCAGGGAGTGGGAAGCAGGTCGAGTTTAAGAAACTGGAGTAAGGTGGGAAGATGTAGCAAAACTAGCAACAAAGTAATTGCCAGTCTGAGTCTGCCTGAGCAAGGTAACACTGAACTGTTGACCTAACACTCCTCCTCTGTGGTGTGGGTAAGGAGCTCCTGCCCGCCTTGAGTCTAATTAGAATGGAGTGAAAGCAGATTGAGGCTTCGGCTATGCTACGCTAGCATTGGTCTATACAGGACAGTCCTGCTTGAGGCTTCGGATACGCTATGCTAGTGTTGGTCTATCCAGGACTTTCCTTCTCTGTGCCTTTCCTTGCTACCCGATGGCTGAGTCCGGCTCAGCTGGCTGCCCCCGCAGGGATTTGCCACCCTGAAGTGGGAAGGAGGGATGGGCTGGAGAATCCCTGGACTCATTCTGGGAACAAGTCCTAGCACATGTCACTGTTTGCTTTGTCATCCTGATTCAGTGACCTCATAGGAGGAAGGGAGGGGCGGCGGGAGCTGTCCTCCAGTTACTGAAGGAGGCTCCTGACCTACTGTTTGCTTTGGCACCCAGAGCAGGTGCAGGGTCGGTGTTTGAAGCCTGGGCTAATCTTGGGAGAGAACAGTACCTCCCACAGCTGGCCAGGCTAGCTTCTAGGGGAGCTGCTTGAGCTGCCCCAGAGGGTGCTGGTGTGGGCACCGGAGTCCGGAACACATTGTCCTGTCCCCATGTCCTAATCAGCCACTGAATGAATGCTAAGAGGCCATGGCACCAGTTAGGCATCCAGGGCCTAGGGCTGGGACCGCTCCTAAATTGACTCTTATGGGGCTACTGGCTGGGGTTGGCAGAGGCTGCGGTGACCCGAGGAGCCAGAGAGTGTCACCAGCCTCGAGCATCTATTCATAGGACCTTGATGTTGCCTACTGTGCACCTGGCCTTTTAGGGAAGTGAGTCAGGCACACATTGAAGGCCAGCTGGGACCTATCAATCTTCTTTCACAATAGAAGTCTCTTGCCCCAACCTCCCCCCTCCCCCCTTCTTTGGGGGCACAAGGCTTTTTTTTTAAAAGACAGTCTTGCTATGTAGCCCAGGCTAGCCTTGAGCTCTCAGTGTTCCTGCCTCAGTCTTGAGTACTGAGATTACAGTTACACCTGCCTAAATTAAAGTTTGAATAAAGCATTTTGTTGACCCTCAAATTGAAGGCATTATTTGTTAATGTCTAGGCTTTTGGTGGTCAAATATTTTCATAGCTACACAAACATCTCAGATCAACTGAGATAACTTTACTATGCTGAGTTAATAACCAGTCCAAAAAAAAAAAAAAAAAGCAAAGGAACTCAGCATTTTAGCTGTTCTGTTAATCCTGGTTGGGCTTTGAAAAAAAAAGTGCTTTTAATAGCTGGACAGCTACAAGGGGGACAACAGGATTTAGAGATGATGAGGTGGACAGCTGGACTTTGAAGGATCAAGCCAGAATTCACAAGCAAAGAGAAAAAGGGAGCGGCTGTCAGAGGGGGTGGATTGGTCCAGGTTTCCTTCTGACATCTCCATCCGAGCCTCATCAATTAGATGGGACTTAGACGCAGTCGTTCAGAGCCAGCCTTTGGAATGGAACTAATGAGGGTGGAGATGAGAACCGGAAATCTTACGGTTGAATGTTCCGATCTTTCCACATCACAGTCTGGAGAAATAGAGGCAGGAAATCCCATTGCGGTTCCCTGGTTCCCATGGGCAAGAGGGGGAAAGAATACGTCGAAGGATATGCCAAAACTCTGCCCAAAGCTGGCCAGAAACCTGCCTCCCACCCTGGCAGCCCCACCCTTCAGCTACAAGAGCAAATCATTTATTTTGTATGATTTTTAAAAATTGGCTCATCTTGTAAATGTTCCAGAGTCGGAACAGGCTGTGCCACGGCTGAAATAAACCTGCTGAACAAATAAACAAGGCAGGCGGTGGAGCTGGGGAAAGCACAAAACAAGGAAGGGCCCCTTTGGGCCCGAGGGGTCCTGCAAGGAAGGCTGCCCCTATTCTGGGCCTCTGCTAACAGGAGAGATGGAGGTTGCCGGGGCCCTCTTCCTGCTCTGGGCTCTGAGGGGAGAAATCCAGCGCTTTCTTTCTGTAGTCCTGTGAGGCTGAAGGGCTGGGGAAGAAGGCTCTTCAGACAGACACTGGAACCAGAGCCCAGCCACGCACTGTTCACTTGTCAGACAGTCTGCTAATGTCTAATCCATACTGGATGCTGCGCCGTACTTTCCCCGCAGGTCCTAAAGGCCAAGAGAAGGTTCCAGTCCCTTGTGTACACACACGGCTCTCCCGCCTCAGAGATTTTGTGCGGGCTGTTCTACCACCTAAGTGGCCTGTTCTTTTGTCCCAACTTAATGTTGTTACTCCCGTAGACTCAACCACTCTGTCTGGCGGTTAGTCATTCATTTCCACCTTCTGCACTCGTACCAGCATGTCCTTGAAGTGTCCAGGAATAATTCTCTGGCGGGTTTTGGCACAGGCAACTTCATTTGGTCCCTTCGCCGGCCTGAGAGAGGTGTTCTGTTAGCATGTAGAACCGAGCAAAGAGCAGAAGCCCTGGGAGCTTGGGCTCCAGCCTGTCTCATGTCAGCTCCACTCCGTTATCTGCAGGCAGATGAGACTGTAAACAGTACCCCAGATTGTCTGGGTTTTGTCTTTTGGAACAAGGTCTCATGTTTCGTGTAACCCAGTCTGGTCTTGAGCTAGAGGGTAACCTTCAACTTCTGACCAAGTGCTGGGATTACGGTGCGCTCCACGGTGACTGGGTATTGTTTTTTTTTTTTAATTTATTTATTTATTGAGGATTTCTGCCTCCTCCCTGCCACCACTTCCCATTTCCCTCCCCCTCCCCCGATCAAGTCCCTCTCCCTCATCAG
>NW_004949124.1:5061500-5066078 GCF_000317375.1 Microtus ochrogaster | reverse complement strand
TGTCCTGGAACTAGCTCTTATAGACCAAGCTGGCCTTGAACTCACAGAGCTCTGCCTGCCTCTGCCTCCCAAGTGCTGGGATTAAAGGAAGGCACCACCACACCTGGCTTATTTCTCTATCTTAAAATAATTTTAATTTGTCAGGCACGGTGGTGCATGAAAACCCTTCTTTTTGATCTAGGATCCAATGCCACATATCCAGATCACACGTTTCATTTAGTCTCTTTAGTTCTTAGCTTACGACACTTCCTCAGCCTCGGTCTCTAGACACGGATAGACCTTGTGAGTCCAGGCCAGCTGTGGGTGGACTGCTCCTCAGTTGGGGTTGGGCTGACAAAGGCTTGTGATGAGGGGCAGGTGTCCCACAGGACTGGTGGTGACAGCTCCATCCCCTGGTTAAGGGACTGTCTGTCAGCCTCTCTGCCATACAGGTTCTATCTTGTCCCCTTGCTGGGACTGGAGAGGGGCTGGGGAAAGGATCAGCAGCTGAGAGCACTTCCAGGTGCAGGAGGATCAGAGTTCAGTTCCCAGCACCCACAGCAGGCCTGTAATTCCAGCTCCAGGAGACGTGACATGTTCTTCTGACCTCCTCTGGCACTTGCAAACATGTTCACATGCATATATGCGTGTGTGCGCGCACACACACATGAATTCAAGTACATTTTAAAAAGACTAAATTAAAGATGTCCTTTAATTTTGTGGATATCCCATCTAAACCAAACTTTGTGAGCATGGATGATTCTTTAAAGATTTTGCTTTTGCATTTTTATCTATTTATTATTTTGTGAGGAGGTTGGAACACTTGGGCCACAGGGCAGGTGTAGAAGGCAGAGGACATTTATGAGAGTCCGTTCTTTCCTTCCACCATGTGGTCTCAGGGAATAGACTGGAGTGGTTTATTCTTGGCAACAAATGTGTTCACCTCCTGAGCCATCTTGCTGGCTCCACGGATGACTCGTAAGGGAATCAACTATTATTAGGATGATAGTTCAAAAGTGAGGGTACGGTTCTGATTTTAAGGCTGGTATCTATTTCATGGTGATAGGTAAGGGTGAAAAGGAGAAGGGAGTTGAAAATTAAGTCCTACCAGAGCTGATTTCCCAAATGTCTATTGAGGGTTGGAAATGACTGGTGTTGGTTTTCTAACCTTACCAAGAAAAAGCAAGACAATTCCATGGCCTTCACATGATAGAAGTATTAGCATGGAATAGTGACAAAGCAGGCAACATCGCTGTTTTGTGGACAGCAAAGGTGCCCTTGGCTTACAGATGCCCACTGCCTCTGAGTAGCCACTGACCGAAATCCCAGCCCTGCCTGCTGCAGCCCCCTGCAGCCCAGGTGGCAGAGCCATCTCCACACATCTCCCAGACATTGACTCATCGGTTCCTCTGGCTGGGTATGGCCACATCCCCTGTGCTTAGAAAGGCAGGAAACAACGTTGGTATTTTAGAGTCTTTCAACAATGACCTTGATTGAGGGGATTTTCCATTGGGCCCTGGAGAATTCCAGTTAACCAAACGCTTATTGTATTCTTGTTCCTCGAAGAGTGGTAACCCTTGTTCCCTGCATGTGTATGGTGATTCTCATTAACCAGCCAGTTCAACTGAACAGGATTTCCCTATCAGGATAAGCAAAGAACCATAGAGCTACCGAACTGAAAGGGGCTTCTGCGATTTCGGATCACGTAACTCAATCCTGCTTTGCACAGGTGAGGGGGTGAAGTTTATTCAAGGTAGCATGGCTCCCATTCGGGGCCTACCCATAAGTCCCCTCGAAAAGTGTCTTCTGTGCGTGGAGAATGACTACAGAGTAGGAACTCAGGGTGACCCGCAAGCTAAGCTTAGCTGGCAGCCATGTCTTGTTGGCTTGTATATGACTTATACAAACCTAAATTTGATATTTCTTACAAAACAAACAAACAAAAACCAACTGGGGGAATCTCTCCACACTGGGTTTGAAATGAAGAGGAGCGGAGTAGCAGGTGCCCTTTTGTTTTATTTTGTTGTTTCTCAAGACAGGGTTTCTCTGTAGCTTTGGAGCCTGTCCTGGAACTCATGTTGTAGACTAGGCTGGCCTTGAACTCACAGAGATCCGCCTGCCTCTGCCTCCCAAGTGCTGGGATTACAAACCCATGCCACTACCACCCAGCTAGCAGGTACCCTTTAAATTAGGTACCAGAGGTTTAAGTGCTTCTGCACCCTCCCTCCCTGTAAACCGCTTTTGGGTGGGCTACTTAGTCTAGGGGTTGTAACCCACCCTGCAGTCAGTTATTCCAGGGTCCCAGAGAGGCACTGTCTGGAAGATATGAGCTGAGAGAGAGGAATGAGGCTATGCTAAGTTTGTCAGAGCCTCCGTTTATTAGAGATGGAGTGCAGCTTATATAGGGTAAGGAGTTGGGGGATGGGCACAGGGGCCTGGGCTCTTGCTGCCTGGTTCACGTTGGTAAAGCCAGGAGGTCACAACTAGGAGTTGACACACCTAGTTCTCTAGATAGTTTGGAATGTGGGGTGGGTTCCGCTAACAGATAGCTCTCCATTAACAGCCAATTTGGGTGTGGGGTAGGCTCTGTCAATAGAACGATTCCTAACACAATTATGGGTGTGGGGTTCTCTGCAGACTCACCAGGGTGATGGTTCCTGCAATGATTTTAGGAGGAAATTGGCTCCTGACACCTCCCCCAACCTGGCCTGCCTCACCCACTTCTGCATTTCATGGCCTGCCTGGTCCCACTAGGCTTTGGAATTGGGAGTGTCTTCTTGTCTTCTTTTTGGTAAGGCACATTTCTTGGTTAATTTTTTTTTTTTTAATATAGGGAGGGGAGACTAAAGTAGGCCAGATTGGAAACAAAGGAGATAGTAAGTCAAGAACCAGGAAGTTGTGCCCATCAGTATGTGGAAGGCTAGGGTCAAAAAGAACATGGAGTCGGAGAGCTTTCGAAGGAGATAAGGATAAAACCCGGTGCCTGCGTGGAGGTGGGAGGAGACTGCTTGTGAAAACACGGTGGAGGTGAAAACAAACACACCTCAAAGACTGAGTCTCATCATTAGCCACTTCGTTTTCCTGGAGACGGGCTCCAGGCTCTGGATCCGCATTCAGCGTCTCAGAAACAGCTTCTTACGTCCCTTCTTGAATTTGGGCTCAGTTTACCTGTTTCAGTCTAATGCAGAATACCTTAGATTGAGTCATTTTTAAACAATAGAATCTTCTGTCTCAGATGTCTAGGGACTGGGAAGTCAGGATCTGAAGGCACAGGCAGAGCCTTAGAAGACAAACAGGCTCTCCTAAGGCATTCTCCCAATCCCATTCAATAGAATCTTCTGTCTCAGATGTCTAGGGACTGGGAAGTCAGGATCTGAAGGCACAGGCAGAGCCTTAGAAGACAAACAGGCTCTCCTAAGTCATTCTCCCAATCAATCCCATTCTCCCTACTCGCTCGCCCCAATCTCATTCCGGGAAGAGGCACCTTCATGATTTAGTCACATCCCAGAGCCGGCCTCCTGGTAGTATAATTGGAAGTTAAGCTAGCCGGGTGGTGTTGGTGCCTTTAATCTTTAATCCCAGTACTTGGGAGCAGAGGCAGGCAGATCTCTGGGTTTGTAAGCCAGCCTGGTCTACAGAGAGAGTTCCAGGACAGCCAGGGCTACATAGTAAGACCCTTTTCCAAAAAACAAACAGACAAACAAAAAAACCAGAAAGAGGAAAATTTGGATCAAATATACAACTTTGTGTCTTTGTTTTGCCAGGGAACACCAATATTCAGACCACGGTAGTTAACTTTAGTTTAAAAACAAAAATTAGGGATGGCTCACTAGGGAAGGGTACTGGCCCCAAGCCTGGCTACCAGAGTGCCATCCTGGAGACTCATAGGATGGAAGGAGAGAACCAATTCTTGCAAGTTCTTCTCTGACTGCCACATCCATGTCCCCTTCCCCATATACTAATACACGCACACACACACACACACACACACACAAATACAGTAACATGTGATAAAAATTAAGAAACAATACATTTAATGACTGTTATCCACCATGGGATGTTGCCTTCTAAAAGGAAACAGACAAGGTACATGTGATTCCGAAGTCAAAAAGGCTCCTCCAGGGACCAAGAACATTTCAAAGATGCCTCCACACGCACGTTTTGTCACCGGAGGAGAAGGGACACCAGAAAGGAAACCTGCTGAGTTGCATTTTGACCACAGGTCTGCTAGAACCCAGTGCAGCGAGTGTCCTTCCCACTGCCAGACACCAGCAGGACCCTGGCAATAAACTAGAAGGGAGACCCAGGAGGCTGCTGTTGCCCCAAGGACAAGGACGCGATTTCCAATTCACTTCCGTTTGAAATGTGCGCGCGTACGGAGCTGTTCAAAAACCACATACTGTTGTGCTTTCCTGTCGCTTAAAGGGACAAGCCACGCCCGCTCCCATTACCTCTGACCTCCGCCATCTTGGGCCCTTCCTTTTCTGCTTCCTTGACGTGTATCCTTTTTATTATAAGGAAGACCTGGGAATGTTATGGTTTTGGTCCCTTTAAGAGACAAGCCACACCCATTCCCCCTCCCCATCCGCTGAGGCAGGC
>NW_004949124.1:5058375-5060905 GCF_000317375.1 Microtus ochrogaster | reverse complement strand
GCTGCCTGCCACCACATGGCCCGCTGCCACCATTTGGGACCTACAGCATTTCTGCTGCCTACTGCCACCGGGGATCTTGCAGCATTTTTAAAAAAGAACAACACATACTGCTTAAATATAATGAGGCGTATCAGAAGTGAGGGGAGGAGCGGGATCAGGGAGTTGGAGAGCCAACTCCAGCGATGTGCAATTCTAAAACCCCAAGGGGTCTACCTGTGAGCTTGCTGTAGACATTTTCTGGGATGGAGAACAGCCCTTATCACTGTCTCTAAAGGTCCTTGCCCAAACATGAAGACCACTGGCATCGAAGCATCTACAGCCCCTTGCCCCCTATTCCCAGGCACAATGGCACGATTTATACCAGGTCCCTGTTATCCCCCACCATCACCTCCAAATCCTTGCCTAGAAATCTGTTCTAGCTGGACTCCTTTTGCCCTGCCAGGGGGAGGGGAAATCCCTCCTCCCGAAAGCCTATTTTTAGTCCGGCCCTGCCAAGACTTCCTACGGTGACTGGGTTGCTGGGCCCAAGGGGTGCCTGCACCCCGGGAGGGAGGACAAGCAGCGTGCAGGAGGGGCCCGCGGGCACGAGCGGATGTCAGGGCTTACCTCAGAGCCCGAATTAGAAGCCTGAAAAAAAATCACAGCAGGAAATAATGTGGTGCCCAAAATAGAAACATCAACTGGGAGAGAGGCCGGGAGTAGGTGGCATTTGAGGCTCCGGCAGCGTCCTCCCTAGAGGGCCCCCTGACAACCAGCAAGCGGGTTGGATGAGAGGAGGCCAGCCCTGGCGGCTTCAAAGGCACAGGCTGGATGTTCAGGGGAAGGGAGAAGAAAATTGGAGGGCCAGGAGTTCCGAGTTCCACTTGCCTCTTTTCACGACTCCTCCCCACCCCCTCCCCGCTTTCTTCCCCTTCCCATGTCTCCCCACCTTCCTCTTCTTGGTGATCGTCCCTCAACCTTCCCACACAATTCCTTCTGCCTCCATCACACTCTCTAGGGCTCGCTCTTCCCCAATACTCTTCCTCCACTGTTCCCACTTCCTCCTTCCCCTCCCCACCCCACAACCTCCCAGACCAGCACCAGCGTCTGCCCCAAGCTACCTGGTGCTCTTGGGTGCCTTCCTAGGTAACTAGTTGAAGCTCTGTCTAGCAGCTGCTAACTCACGGTCAACCTCCCTACCCAACTGTATTGATCTCTCTGCTTCACGGGCACTCCTCCCGATCTCTTGGGAGAATGGTAGGTCCTGGAGTCTAAGCAAGAGGGAAGGGTCGGGATCCCTTGCCCTGGGCTCCTGCCTCTGGAGTTCTTGAGAGGAAGCAGAAACTTTGCAGGCAATCCTGGACTGGCTTTCCCTTCACAGCTGAAGTCTGGGCAGACCGTGCGGTTTGCCAAACCAGGTTCCTCTGTTTCTCATGCTGGCACGTGCGATTGGCAAGGTATACAGATGGCCAGAAGCAGAACTTTAAACGCTAATGTTGCTCCCCTTCACCCTCAATGTGGAAACTTGAGTGATTGCCTTTACAGTGGAAGTTCACACGCGCACGCGCAAGGATGGATGAATGAACGTGTTTATAGAGTACAAGGGCTGGAATTCAGGCCCAGCGAGGACGGTCTTCTTTCTCCGACAACTTGAGTAAGCCTCTGGGCTTGGTGCTCTTGAACTTAAACCAAGCTTCTTGACTCATTTTTCCGTTATCCAGTTTTCTTTGTAAAAACTGATTTTGTCTCGTTTCATTTATTTTTTTCTGAATCTAAGCATGAGACATTTTATTACATATGTTGGGAAATTTCCCTGTGGACACAGTTGGTGACCCATGCCTTTAACCCCAGCACTTGGGAGGTAGAGGTGGATGGATCTCTTGAGCTGGAGGTCAGCCTGGTCTACAGGGTGAGTACCGGGACAGCCAAGGCTATGCAAAGAGACCCAATCTCACAAAATAAACACACAAAACTTTCTAGCTAGGCGTCATGCTACACACTTGTAATTCCAGTACCGTGGAAGCAGAAGCAGGAGGACAGCCACAAATTCAACGTCAAATGTCACATGTCACTGGGTTATAGAGCAAGAGCTTAAAAAAAAAAGCCTGAAACCAATCAAACAATCAAACACACAAGATGACAACCATCCAAACAAACAAATGACAAGCGACAGACAGCAAGAACAACAATCCCATATTCTTGGTTTTGTTTGTTTGAGTGCCGACTCCCTCCCCCCCAGCAGTTGTTCCTGTGAAAACAAGCAGCTGGGGTTTGCCAGTTTCAGATGCCCTCTGTCCTCAGGATTATCCGCCAGGGACCAGCACCCATTTATGCTGGAAGGCACTGCGCACGCTGAGTGCAGCACTGGTTCCCCAGTGTCCTGGTGTTACTCTGGGGTCAATGGCTTATAACCTGCCAAAGGAGCTCTATATGTGGCTGAAGGAGATCTATATGTGGCTGGAGGAGCTCTTATGTCTATATGTGACTGGAGGAGCTCTATATGTGACTGAAGGAGCTCTATATGTGACTGAAGGAGTCTATATGTGACTGA
>NW_004949124.1:5057968-5058204 GCF_000317375.1 Microtus ochrogaster | reverse complement strand
TCTATATGTGACTGAAGGAGTCTATATGTGACTGAAGGAGCTCTATATGTGACTGAGGGAGATCTATATGTGACTGAAGGAGTCTATATGTGACTGAGGGAGTTCTATATGTGACTGAAGGAGTCTATATGTGACCGAAGGAGCTCTATATGTGACCGAAGGTGTCTATATGTAACTGAGGGAGATCTATATGTGACTGAGGGAGATCTATATGTGACTGAAGGAGTCTATATGTG
>NW_004949124.1:5052688-5057834 GCF_000317375.1 Microtus ochrogaster | reverse complement strand
GTTCCCTGCGGGCTCTGTGCTGTTGGGGTGCGAGTGAGAAGCAGTGACCGAGAGTCTGAGTAGGGAGGTGGGGGCCTCTATGCTCCAACACAAATGTCGGCATCAAAAAACAGTTTCAAATCTACCTAAAGCACCTGTGTGTCCTAAATACAAGGCGCTGGGCTCCATATTTTATAGAAATTATCTTATGTAAGTAATAACCTGAGACATTAGTGTTATCACCATTAACAGGAAACTCAGCATCACTGAAGAGCTAGGATTCAGAAGTGCTTTCCCAGATCACTGCTTATAACTTCTTTCCTTCAGATTAAATATATCTTGTCATTAAAAAAATCATACTAAAGTAATAACTATTAACTATGAAAAGGGAGAAAAGGAAGTCCTCCCCCCTCTGCACTGACTCTGAGTGCACGTTTTGTTTAAAGCTCCTGATGTTCCCAGCACATTCCCAGTTAAACCCTGACAGATATCAGGACACACTGACAGTTGTCATCATCATCCTGTGGAGGGGATGATGGGTCGGAGGTATAAACATAAACATTTTGGTCACATATTGAAATTGAAGCTATTTCCTTTAGGCCTTTCTGGGCAATGAAAAAAATATCAGTTGAGAATGAGCTTCTGTTGTACAAGTGAGAGGATTAATACAATCTTAAAGCAACTGGTTAACATATATGGCCTGACTTTAAGATGTTACCAGCTCCATTTATCAGTCTAGCCAAAGAAAGGAACAAGGGAAAAGCAACATGTAGCATTGTAATATTTGAGACTGGGGCATGACTTAAATGGTCAAGTAAGTCATGCAAAAAACTAAGACCCTCTTGTTTTGCTGGAATAATATACAGTCATTCAAAATAACAAAGATGCTAATAACAAGATGGAAATAGTTAGAACACGAAAGCAGATGAAAAGGTATGTGAAGTTATTTACACTATCTGATTGCAGTTGTATAAGAAGAAGTTATGAAAAGTAATAGCAAATGACTTCGGTGTAGTTATGTTGGTATACTGAGATTGCTGTAGTAGTTTTTTGCATTCTTTCTGTAGTACACTTTATTTCTGGAGTAAATAGAATAGAAAATAGAAATTATCAAAGAATTAAATTTCCTTTTTTGCAGGGGACAACAGGCTATGTAGACATGCTATCATCAAATTTGTAGTGATCCTCCTGTTTCTGACCCCAAAGTTCAGAACTATAGGCAGAAGCATCATACCAGGTCTGAGTTTTACTTCAAAAAAAATTTTTTTTTGAGATTTATTTCAACACAAGGTTTTACTACATAGCTCTAGCTGGTCTGTAATTATTGTGAAGACCAGGGAAACTTATAGAGATCTGCCTGCCTCTGCCTCCCAAGTGCTGGGATGAAAGGCCTGTACCACCATGTCCAGCATGAATGTAGTTGTATTTATTTTATATGTATGAGTTATTTGTCTGAATTATATGTGTACCACATGTGTGCAGTGCCTTTAGAAGCCAGAAGAGGGCGTCAGATTCCCTTGGACTAGGCTTTGTGAGTTGCCATGTGAGTACTGAGAATTGACCCCTGGTCCGGTCCTCTAGAAAAGCAAGCCCATGCTTTTAACTGCTGAGCCATCTCTTTAGGCCCCAGTTTCTACTTCTAGAATGAAGTGGTTAGATAAGACTTAGCTGACGTCCAGGTCATCTGAGCTCAATATTGTCTGTTTTCTGAGAGTCAAGTGACTCTGCTGTCCCTTGACAAAACTCAAGCTGAGAGCAGTGACACACTTACAACTCAGGGACTCGAGAGGCTGAGGGGACTCAGAGCAGAGCTGGGCAGCATGAAGAGACAACACCTCAACTCAGCAGTCACACTGAAAACAGGAAAGACAGACTAGAACTTCTGTACCCGTTAGTTTAGGCTCCGTGTCTTCCTGTGATGTGGTTAACTGCTAGAGTAAACGTCAGATTTAAGGCTGGAGGCAGATGGGAGTCCTCAAAGTATGGAACTGCCTGCCTCCTCTGTGGCTTTATTTTTTATTAGTAATGAAAAGGAGAACATGACTGCTTCCAAGGTTCGGTTGAGGAGAAGGGTTTTATTGCTGGTACGAGGGAGCGTACGATCAGAGGCATCTAGAAGAGCCCAGGCTAGGAGAGAAAGTGGTGGACTAAGCATGACCAGCAGAATGAGTCAGACCGGGGGTGGGATTGAAATAGGAGAGAGAGAAGAGAAGACAAGCAGACCAAGAGAGGAGCCAAGGACCAGGAGGACGAAGGGAGCGTGGGACCAAAATGGCAGGTTTCTACAGGAATGAGGAACTGGAGAAGGGAACAGAAGGCCCTGTGCTGGAGAGTGGGGGGAGGAGGGAGAAGCATTGGGTGGAGCCACAGGTAGGTACTCAGTGAGCCTTGTTTGGTCTCTTTGGGACCTGGCAATTAATTAGCTAATTAATTTGGTGTGTCATCCAAAGAAAACCAAATGTCTGGGTCTGTATAGATACAACCTTTAGGTTTGGCATTCCGTCTGGGAAGGGGAATAGTCCAGGCTTGGGGGATCCTGGGGTCTGCTGTGCACCACCCCTCTCTCCTTTGAGGGCCCCTGCCTCAGCCTGACTGTCTTGTTGGGTGTTGTATGAGATGGAAGCTCCTGATGCTCCTGGCCCATGTCTCTGCCGTGGTAGAGTCCGGATGGGAACCGATTCCCTGCTGCTGGTAGCTCTTGGTAAAGGCCAGGGCTGGGGTTTCTAAGGGTGAGGGTGAGGGACGCTCAGTCTGTGGCGGATGCAGATGTGGTTATATTCACGGAACCTGTGAAGTCGGTGAGGCTGGCACTCACGAGAAGCAAACTATGAGGTCATCAGCCTGGAGGAGTGTAAGTGTGTGTGTGTGTGTGTGTGTGTGTGTGTGTGTGTGTGTGTGGCTAGACTGCTGCTGTGCTGGCACAACCTTCGTCAGAGCCCTAAAAGGGGCTGAGTGGGCTTTGACTCAGCCCCGTGACTCACTCACTGTACTGTGGTCTCCATCCTCTGGGTACATCCTCTGCACCACTGACTTTAGTCTCAAGCAGAGGAGGGTGAAATCTGGGCCAGCACCTCTGCATGACTCACCTCCTTGAGCTGAAAGGGGCCCGAGCCCAACTCTCTCACACTCCTTCGTCACTCTCCTGCCTCTCCAGGGCTTCTCCTGCAGACTCAGACCTCCTGAGTGAATAGGTTCCGGCGACTCAGTGGTTGGCTCCCCACCCGCCGTGATTTCCCTGCTCAAACTGCATGGTTTTCCCGGTTCCTTCACAGTATGGTCTCCTAAGCTTCTGAGATAAATTTGAGGCCAACTTATAAAGAGCTTTAAAAGACTCTACAAGACTGCTTGCTGCTCTGGTTGTCACTGGTCCCCAAACCTTTTTCGGTTTACCCATTGCTTTTCCATCCCTTGGCAACCCTTGGGGAGATACAGGATGGTGCTAGCGCTATTCCACAGGTGTGTGCATTAACTGCTCTGATCAGATAGTTGACAGAACAACCTAAGGGAGGGGAGAATTATCTGCGGGTGGGTTCAGAGTCCTACAAACTTGGGTGGAATACCCCTGGCAGCTGGAACAGGTGATGGGCTACTTTGCTCACGGAGGGCAGGAAGCAAAGGAAAACTTCAGAGGCCTCTAGAACGCTAGATCTAACCTTCAAATACGTGACCCTCTTCTTCCAACTGGGTTCCACTTGAAGTTCTCAGAATCTCCACAAAACAGCACCACCAGCCCAGAGCCAAGCATGCAATGCATGACCTGAGGGGGCGGGGCATCGCAGATTCAAACTCTGTCCCAAGAGAAAAGGAATCGGGAGAGAGCCACATGAAGGGCAATGACCAGCAAAGGCACACTGCAGGAAGGCGGGCCTGGCCAGGGGCATTGCTGGGCATTTGGTGGGGATGGACTGGAGAAGATGGGCAATACTGTGACATGCCAGCACAGGGAAGGTGGCTGTATAGAAGTGGAAGTCGGGGAGAAAGTGATTTCTTAGAGCAGTGGTTTTCAACCTTCCCTATGCTGTGGCCCTTTAATACAGTTCCTCATGTTGTGGTGACCTCCGAACATAAAGTTACTTTGTTGCTACTTCATAACTGCAATCTTGCTACTGTTATGAATCATAATATAAACACATGGCCCTCGCGGGAGTCACAACCCACAGGTTGAGAACCTCTGCAGATCTTAAGGTCTTAGGTAGCCCAGGATGACTTCAGACTCACTGTGTAGCTGAAGATGATTCTGAACTCCTGATCCTCTTGTCCCCATCTAATTTCTGGGATTGTGGGTAGACACCACCAAGTCCACCCCCATAAGTGTGTTGACTTTATTGGCAGGGAAAGGGAAAGCCAGTGACAGTCTTAAATAGGGGTGCTAACAGAGTAACTTGTTTTGGAGGTAGTGTTTGGAGGGACCTGGAGCTGGGGATGCTGGGGGATGATGGAGGATGCTGGGAGCTGAGGAGGACTTCTGGGTGCTTCTGGAAGTTGCCTCCACAGTCTAAATAAGAAGATTCAAGGCCTTCAAACAGCAGAGGGAGAGGATTGGGCAACTCCCAGAGATCTTCAGGAAGATGGGCAAGAAGGTTCCTGAATTTAAGTCGAGTCAGCAGGTGAAAACATGGGTCTCAGGCTATCATCCTAAATAAATCACACACACACACACACACACACACACACACACACGTGAACACACAGACACACACTCTACCACAAAGATAGCTGGAGTACTTAGTTGGGGGCCACCCACACATAGATATGTTTGGAGCCGAAGCGGTAGGGGAGAGGACTGGGGAAAACACTGGGCACTAGTGACCAAAGGCAGGCACAGCCCTTGAGCTCACGCCCCTCACAGGAGGACGGCACCTTGGAATGTGTTCTGTTTATTTCTGTTGCTGTGAAAACATACTCTGAGGAAAAGCCACTTCTGAGAGAAAGGGCTGGTTCTACCTCCCACTCCAGGCTGCAGTCCACCACCTCACAGAGGAAGTGGAGCAGTGGGGCCTTACAGCAGCTGGTGAGTCCACACTCCTCGTGGAGAGGAGCGAGAGAGTGAATGCATGTGAGTCAATGAATGTGATCAGGACAGTCCCCTACAGACCTAACCCTAAGTCAATGAGTGTGATCAGGACGACAGTCCCCTACAGACCTAACCCTAAGTCAATGAATGTGG
>NW_004949124.1:5029064-5052533 GCF_000317375.1 Microtus ochrogaster | reverse complement strand
TAACCCTAAGTCAATGAATGTGATCAGGATCAGGACAGTCCCCTACAGACCTAACCCTAAGTCAATGAATGTGGTCAGGACAGTCCCCTACAGACCTAAGCACAGACCACCCCGATCTAGACGGCCCCTCATTGAACCTGGTGAGTCTAGATTGGGTCAAACTGATAATTAAAACCAACTGTCACATGGTGTGTGAAAGCACCGTCCCACCCAGGGCTTCCTTCGAGGTGGACAAGGCCCTGAGAAGGGCACAGGTGACTTTCCTCCGAGGGCCCAGGGTGGAAAGACTTGAGGAAAGTCTTGCTTCCTCCCTCTGTTTGGTTTTTTTCCCCCTCCACCCAGTGTGGGGATGTGTGGGTTACCACCCAGGAACTGAACATAGGGCCTGAGCAGGAAGCTAGGGAGGGGCCCATTGGGAGAGTTCCCAGAACTCTCTGTGAGGTGTGGTTGCTGGCACTGGGAAAGGGCTGGGCTCCTTGAGCCCTTTAGCCACGGGAGGTTGTGGAAGGGTTAAGGCTTTCAGACACAGTAAAATAAATACAAATATAGACCATACTAAATCTAATTTAGAAAGACAAAATAATTTTTCTGTAAGTACACTCCAGATGTTCCACGGGTCACACTAGTTACGAGTATTTGATAGGGGCTGGAGAGGTGGCTCAGAGGTGAAGAGCACTTGTTGCTCTTGCAGAGGGCCAGAGTTCAGTTCCCAGATCCCACATGGGACACCCAACCATCTGTAACCCCAGTTCTGGGAGATGTGGTGCCCTCTCCTGACCTCTGCGGGCACCAGGCATGATTATGGTACACAAACATGCATGCAAGCAGAACACCCAAACAAGTAAAATAAATATGTTTAAAAAATTTATTGACACATTTCTGAAATTCAGGTCTAATTAGGCTTCTGCCTTTTTTGTATTTTTTGAGTAGCTAAATTTGGCAGCAGATAGCGGGTGCCTCGCTCCCTTTGCAGACCAGAGAGAGCTTGGTCTCTCTGACCAAGAAGCTAAGTTCCTTCTCTTATGCCACAGTAAAAACAAGCTTCTTTTGGAACTAGCGGGGCACTTGGGAGGTAAAGGCAGGAGGCCAGTATGGTCTACATAAAAGGTTCGGGTTCTCCAGGACCATGTCTCACCAACAAACAGAAGAACTGGCCTCTGTATCCTGTGCCTCTCATGGGACCTTATTTGTAAGAAGAAAAGGGCTGTCCCTTGCTTGGTCCAGTAGACCCAGGGCCTGTGACTTCCCACACACCAATGGCTTCACACCTGTACAGACGATCGTTCCTGCCTTGGATCCAGTGACCTAACCATAGAGGGGCCAGGTGCTTTTCTAGTAAGTGGAATCTGCTAAGAAGCCACTGGGCCCTTTTTACTGCAGGTTCTAACACTGAAGAGTCTGGGCTCCAAGGCGGTGGAGGAATAGCTGTTGCTGGGCCTGAGAACGAAGGTTCTAGAGCATGACTGTTTGCTCAGAAGCCTGCTTTGGTAACAGCAACACACAACTTGCCTAGATGCTCTAGAGTTCAAGGAGTTTCCCACATCTGGCTATTTTGTCCAATGATTAGCTTCTAGGACTTTGATCCCCCCTGTCTGATGCAAATGAATGTGGAGGCTTCAAGCCTAGCTCAGGAGAAAGCACAAAAGATGCCAGGATTGGCTTCCCTCCATGGAGCAGCCCTCCGTTTCCACTGTAGGGCAGGCCTGAAGATGCAGGCTGAAGGGCTGGAGAGATGACTTAGCACTTAAAAGGCCAACTGGTCTCCCAGAGGTCCTGAGCGTGGCTGTCAGCACCCATGAGAGTGGCTCGCAGTGGCCTAGAACTCTGGTTTCAGGGGATCTTATACCTCTTTTGCAAGCACTCATGTGCAGATGTGTACACACAAATCTAGAGCTTCACCCTGGCCACAGGCACGAGACAGAAAGCCTTGGCACACTTCTCTCTGGCACACTTCTCCATCCTAAATGTAAAATGGGCAGAGGAATCGTCATGAAGACCAGGGGCAGCAAGGATGCTGTTAGTGTTAGAGGGGAGGAGGGAACTTGGAGCAAAGGGGAGAGAGTTCCGATCCCAGGTAGCCCCCCAGCTCTCCAGTGGGTACCCACCTAGGCAAGCTTTAGTGGAAGCCTAAGAGCTCATCAACCACAGATGTCTCTGTGATGGGTACAGCAGACTTTGAAGAAAGAAGACCAGGTGTGTGTGGCAGGAATAGCAGGTGGGAGTTGAATGTGTTCATTCTGCAGCTATTTCCTGAACATCCAGTACCTGCCAGACAGCAGGTATTTAGATCCTGGGGAGATAACAGTGAGCAAGACAGCCGTCCAAATACAAATGCCTCATAGCCAACCCTGTTGCTTATGAGTTGACGGCTGTGATTCCAGCCGTGTAATATGAAGCTCAGCCCCTTGACCACCATTTCTTCTTCTCAGGATTATTCCAGAATGAAGAAAGCTTACATCTGAGAAGGGTTAAATACAGAAAGTTCTAGCAGCATGCATTGCATCGACCAGAGCTATTGTGTAGAGTATTAAGTCAAACAGCAGGCAGTCACCAATGGTACAGATGATGTTCCTGGGCATGGAAGTACATCTGTCCTGGACTTACACCTCATTTTCATTCTTTGTTACTCAACTTAAACAATAAACAGTACTTTCAAAGAGCCCTACAGCCAGTGTGTATGTGTTTATATTGTGTCTGTCTTTGAGCAGCTACAACTGCTTGTAGATTTCTAACAAACGAGTTTTGATAATATAATTGTTATGGTTTAAATAAAATGCCGCAGGTCTCCAGTGGCAGCAGTGGGCAGTGGGTCCCGAGACCAGCCAGTCCCAGGCAGGGATGGCACAGTTCCCTGAGTGGCTGCAGTGGGCCACGAGTCCCAGGCAGGGAGCCGCGTTGTGGGTGAGAGACCTTGATGGGGCAGACAGTCCCACAAGGAGAGACAGACAGATGGGCAGGCCATGAGACCATGCCACAGGTCTCTGAAAGCAGCTGGCTCTGGCAAGGAGCCACGCAGTGGGTGAGAGACAGAGACATGGATAGGCACACCATGCAGAATGAGGTTGGGTATTTATTTAGTGGGTTATGGAGGGGAAGGGGAGAAGGGGAGAAGAACAGAGAGAAAGAGGCAGAGAGAGTGAGAGAGAAACAGAAGGGGGTAAGGGGAGAAATGGGGAGAAGGAAGAACAGAAGCTGCCTCTTCGAGAGGGAGTCGAAAAAGGAAGGACTCAGGCTGGAAGCTGAAGATCAGCTTGCCTCAGCGGACAGGGAAGGGAGTGGGCATGACTTGTGTCTTAAAGGAACAGAGCAGATCATTACAAATATAATATTTGAAGCCAAAGGGGGAGGTGGATTCCTCCAATGTGTTTTTCATTCCTGAACTTTTCTTTATTTTCTTTTCCCTTCTCTCTCAAAACAGGGACAGTGACGGATCTGAGGCCATCTCTGAAGAATCCAGGTTGTAAGGTAGCCCTTGTCACTCGGAAGTGTCCATGGAGGGGTCAGGTAGCCGTCCTTCCTGTTTCCAGGGGCTTTGTCTCTGCTCTTCTTCCTAAGAGGGCCTCAGGAATAACGTGAACCTTAAACTGTGCCTGGGGCTGGGACCATGTGACCATGGAGAGTGAGTGGGGCCAGGAGGAAAGGAATGGGGTCTCCATATGCATGCAGGGCAGGGCTGAGGCAGTAGTGGGTGAAATTACCTGGCGAGTGAGAAGGAAACACGGAACACGCAACAAACCCACTTAGGAGTTTATTAGAGGGGTCGTGTAGAGGCCTGGGGAAGTCAGTGTGCAGAGAGGGGGGCAGAGATGGCGCTTCCAGCTTTTAAAAGCTGCCAAACGCACGCAAACAGGGTTTGACGTGACTACGTCATATGCAGATGATGGGGCTCACGCATGTGTACAAGGGATGATGTAACCGTGCATGGGGGGCGGGGAGTGGCTTTAAAATCCCTGGGGCAATTAGGTACTTCTGCCCCAGGGCTTGTCTGCACATGCATGGCCCTAGAACCCGGAAGTGTCAGCCTTACTGTGGCTAAAATGTAACAGTGGGCACCTGTATATTATAAGAAGGAGTTCCATCTTTCAGTCAAAAGTAACATCAAGACAACATTAGTTAGCTGCATCCCAAAGGGGAAGGTGTTGGCTCACACAAGCTCTCTGTGGAGCCTGCCGAGAGAAACAACTGGCCTCGGGGAACGTGCGCTTGTTGTAAGCCACACATTAGGATGGCATTTGTTGTGGTCCAACCTTGACAACTTCATATGTTTCAGGATAGGAGCATGCGGATTAGGAGTATTAGGTAGGAGGAGCAGAGATATGAAAGAAACACAGAGACATAGGATAGTACCAGGAGGCAACTCAGTGAATACTGAATCTGCCCACATTTATTTTCCATACGCTTGTATACCCCAATACAAAAGCGGGGGGCGGGGGGTGGGGGAAAGACTACTTTAACATGACACAAAGGACAATCAGAACAGTTACTTGCTTCAGTACTTGAGACACCAAGCTACTATTTCCTGAGTCAAGCTTTCTGACATTTTGGGCAGGATATGCAACAAATACACCCTAGACCAAGTATCCTGTAGGCAGCCACTCCCTATGTCAAACCTGTTTTAAAAAGAAGGAGTAAGAATAGGCTTGAATTCTCTGACCTTTGGCCAGGGTGGAACAGACCCACCTCCGTGGGCCACCTTAACGTCCCTGACACTAAGTGACCACACCCTAGGTCAGGGTTTCTTGTTTGCAGCCACACCTGGTGTCAACAACTTCAGAAGGGTAAAAACAAACTCAAACTCTGACCTTTAGTCAAGGTGGAGCAGGACTCACGTCTGTGGGCCCCCACAGATACCCTGGCACAGCTTGCCCTCTGTCTGTCTGAGCCCTCAGCACCGTGAGGCTCTGCCTCTGCTTCCATTCTCACAGCCCCAGACCTTAGGGAGACTCTATCAGCTCCAGGAGGGAGACGCAGCAGACTTAATGGTGTCCAACTTTGCTCCTCT
Source organism: Microtus ochrogaster (assembly GCF_000317375.1). Taxonomy (NCBI): domain Eukaryota; kingdom Metazoa; phylum Chordata; class Mammalia; order Rodentia; family Cricetidae; genus Microtus; species Microtus ochrogaster. The sequence continues at coordinate 5,047,531 of NW_004949124.1, read as the reverse complement.
CGAGTTCTGGCAAGGGAACGGGAAAGCACAGACTGCAATGCCCTAACCCAAACTGAAGGGGGTGAGAATGGTCCCTCCCGGTCGCTGTGCAGGGAGACTTGCCAGTATCTGTTAGGATGTTAGACATCCTAACTATCAACACTATGGATCTGCCATTACCTCTCTAACTCACACAGGGGTCTACAGAACGTTTCCGGGATGGTTGCTTGTGCGGTCACAGTGCAAAACAACCTAATGTCTCATTTCAATCACGGTGTACTTCATACTCCAAAAGCATGGCAAGTGTTCAAAAAGAATGAGCTATGTAGTACCACAAATCCTGAAGACATCTTGGTAAATGAGAAAAGCAATTTGCATGATGATATATACAATATGGTCTCACTCCAGCGTAAACAAAAACATTGAAATAATAAGGTATTTCTATATGCAGGCTTGTAACATATGTTTCTGAATATATGCAAATGTATAGAAAAAGGTCTGGATTCGTGCTAAGTTGTCTTGTTTATCTCCATAGAGTGAGATTAGAAGTTAGGATTGACAGAGATTGTCAGATTTTTAACTTTTTTCAGTGATAACATATCCATGTGTAACATATTTGAAATTAGTTTTTAAAACTAAAAGACAGAGCTGGGCAGTGGTGGCACACGCCTTTAATTCCAGCCCTTGGAAGGCAGAGGCAGGTGAATCTCTGTGAGTTTGAGACCAGCCTGTTCTACAAGAGCCAGTTCCTGGACAGCTAGGATTGTTACACAGAGAAACCCTGTCTCTTATTTTTTTTTCCAAGACAGGGTTTCTCTGTGGCTTTGGAGCCTGTCCTGGAGCTAACTCTTGTAGCCCAGGCTGGTCTCGAACTCACAGAGATCCGCCTGCCTCTGCCTCCCGAGTGCTGGGATTAAAGGCGTGCGTCACCATCGCCCGGCGAGAAACCCTGTCTTAAAAAACAAAATAAAACAAAAAATAAGTTTAAATGTTAAAACATCAAGGACAATGACTACCATACAGAAACACAAAGCTTCAACTGGCAAAAGAAAACAAATGGGGGATTTAGAAAAGATTATCAGTCTAATCCAACAGAAGGCAAGAAATAAAAAGGAAAGAAAAGCAAAGTAAGAAATATTAGAAATATTAGAAATGGGAATACCTCTGATCTTAAGCATTTCAGATAAGGACTCTCAATGTGACTTGAAGGGGCAGGCGTTTGTTCCGTTCACTGCTGTATCCATCCCAGGAGGCCAGGGACGTTCTAGGACTAGTGTAGGCTCCCAGCTTAACAATGGTGGAAAGGAGACAGCACTGCTGTCCTCCACAGTAATTTTAATGCTATCCTTCAGGTGCCCAGAGCTGACAAGGTAGTTTCCCTTGAGGCACTGGAGGGAGAGAGGCACCAGAAGTCAGAGGACGGCTCAGGACAAGGTCACTGCTTGTGTGTCCAGGAGAGGCCTAAAAGCTTGCCTGTATAGCCTGACAATGACTGCGCAGGCTGTGAGACTGGGCAGGCATGTCTCTGGCCCTCACTCTTGGTTAAGGGATGGTCTCCTTCCAGGTGACAAGGATTGACAAATGCCCCCTGAGCCTAGGACCAATCTGCACAGGGCACCATGAAAGAGGTTAGAAGGCAGTGAAAGGGGCAGGTTGCTTAGGGTTCTGGCCCAAGGGCCAGTCATACTAACTCATCAGGATCCTTCTTGGTCTGAAAATTAAGGATTTGATTATTATTATTATTTATTTTTGTGTGAGTGTGGCATACGCATCCCAGGGTGTGCAAGTGTGGTGTACATGTCCCAGGGTGTATGAGGGTGGCGCACATGTCCCCGGGTGTGCGAGTGTGGCATACGTGTCCCAGGTGCTTGTGTGATGGTTAGACAGTTTTTAGAATCAGTTCTCTCCACAATAGGTGCCACGGGGAGTGGGTAGCAGGTGATCAGGCTTGGTGTAGTGGGTGCTTTTACTGGCAGAGCCATCTTGCTGGCCCGATTTTTAAAATTCTTATCTTTGTTGTTGTTTTGAGATGGGGTTTCTCTGTGTAACAGCTCTGGCTGTCCTGGGACTCAGTCTGTAGACCAGGCTTGCCTTGAACTCATAAAGATTCGCCTGCCTCTGCCTTCCGAATACTGGGTTTAAAGGTGTGTGCCATGGTGCATGCCCTTTGATCCTAGCTCTGGGAAAGCAGAAGCAGGAGGATCTCTATGAGTTCTAGCCCAGCCTGGTCTACATAGTGAGTTCCAGGACAGCCAGCGCTACGAAGCGAGACTCTGTCTTAACAAACAAAAACAAATGAAAAAGGGTGTCTTAGCCACTGAACACTGCTCCGTTCTAGCTGGAGTCTTGGAAGCGCCAGCGAAACCCCAGAGAGCTGTGTTCTAAGGAAGCTCACTGCAAGGAAGGAATGGCAGAGTATTGGAACCTCGGGGTTCCTGTCGCGGGGAACATGGGCCTTATCCAGGGCACTGGGATGGAAGAGAGGTGATCTGAGGTGAAGAGCAAAGCAGAGCTCGGGACTAGGAAAGCTACGGATGCAGTGGGTCCAGGAATGGGGTCCAGGGACGGGGTCCAGGAACGGGGTCCAGGAACGGGGTCCAGGAACGGGGAGCAGAAGTGTGGACCCATGTGCTGGGATGAAGGCCCCTGCTGTTCTGGAAAGAGAAAAGCCAGCCTGCAGGGGGAGATAAAGGATGTGAAGGCCAGAGAGCAAAAGGTACAAAGGTGAAGAGGAACACAGAGCTCCCAAGGAGACAGGCTGCCTGGTGTGTGTGTGTGTGTGTGTGCTGTATGTGTGTGCGCACATGCACACGCTCACTAGGGATGGAACCTAGTGCCCCACCCATCCGTACGTGTGGGCAGGTGCCCCACCAACAGCCCTCAAGCCTCCTGTTTTTCTTCCTGCACCACTGACTACCAGAATTCAGGCTGCATTCTTCAGGTTCGACGGATTTTCTGTTTGAGGAAACCTGAGCATTTTAATTGCCACAATCAAAGCGATGTAGATGCTGAACTTTGGGCTGGGTTTGGCACGATTGAGTTTCCCCTAAGAACCTAAGGCAAGGGAGGGGTGTGTGACTGGCAGAGACCTTAAGCGGCTCAGCCCTGCAGCTCTGAACTGAGCAGACTCCAGGATACACTGTTTTTTATAAAGGCAGGGTCACAGGTCGTGCAGACTGGCTTTGAACTCACTAGGCAGGATGCCTTCTCTTTGTCTGTCGGTTAGCCTGACCCTTTACCGGCCCCGTTGTTACCAGCCCACTTAATTCCCACAGCTGAGACCTGCTACCATCCACCTCCACCCCCCACCCCCGCGGGTGGTGATCCTCACCCCTTAGATAAACGTCATTCATTCAACAGATACTTACTTCAAGTGGCGCTGAGTATTGTGTGGTTCTGTACCTTTACCTCTTGCTTCCTGCCGGAAGGCATCCTCTGGAATGCCACACAGCTGGGGCCACACAGCTGCCTTCCCCCCTGAGAAGGAAAGTGACCAGAACCTCCATCTTTAGGGAGGAAATGGGCCAGGAGTGACATTTGTGCCCTTATCCCTATACAAATCATCTGATGAGACAAAAGATCTCAGGGAAATGCACACTCTTTCCTGTGTAATGTTTTCACTGACAACTGAAACCAGGGTTTCAGATGGGGTGGTCAGGGTCAGAGTCACTATCCAGGGAGCTAGTGCCCCCTTCCCACCCCGGCCACCCCCCACCTCCATCACCTCCCTGAGGGATAGGAGGATGGTGCTGGAGGGATGGGGCTAGCGTTACAACAGCCCCCAAGCTTGAGCTGGAGACCGACCTGGCCCAGGGCACATCCCTCCCACTTCTTTCAGGGACAGAAGCATCTGCAGTGATCTGAATGAACATGGTTCCCCATAGACTCTTAGATCTAAATGCTGGGTCATTTGGGAGTAAGGATTAGAGTTAGGAGGCGTGGTCTTGTTGGGGGAACTGTGGAGGAGTGTCACTAGGGGTGGGCTTGAGGATTCAGAAGCTCTCCCAGGTCCCATCTCCGTCTCTGCCTGTGGACCAGGATGCAGCTCTCAGCTACTTCTCCCATCATGCCCCTGTCATGAAAATAATGGATGGATCTTCTGAAACTGTAAGCAAGCCCCCAACTAAATATGTTCTTTTACAAGAGTTGCCTTGGTCATGATGTCTCTCCACAGCAATAGGACAGTGACTAAGACAGCACCTGAGGTGACAGTAGTCCTGGCTTCTGCACCCAGCTCAGCCCTTTATCCACAGTATGACGGGACATGCCCTTTCCTTCTCCAGGTTTGACTTTCCTGCTAAGAGGGTTAAATTAAACTAAATGTTTGCAATTTGGTACATATAGCCCCTTCAATCATTATAGCACTGGTGCCCCACCCCCCGAGTTGTAGGAAAAAATTCTCTATAAGTCTTAGACAATAATAAGTCTCTATTATTGTTTTACAGAGGAATTTATTATCCCATCAGAAGTTTAGGTGACCTCTGTGGTCTCGCGAGCTAGGTACAGGGTACATGGAAGCTTCTAGTGTACAAGGGCGTCCCTTGTAACATTAGGCTGTCCTGGAACTCACTATGTAGTACAGGCTGGCCTCAAACTCAGGGATCCTCCTGCCTCAGCCTCCCAAGCGTAGGAATTACAGGCATGCGTCACCACACCCCGCGTTATTCTAACAGTCTTATTGAGGTATAAGTCACACACTGTGTCGGTCTCTCAAAGTAAACAGCTCGCTGTCTTAGTGTTAGACACACGCAGTCCTCACCATAGCTACCGTTAGACCATTTCCCACCTCGGCAACGGGTTCTCATTAGGTCAACTCACCTCAGTCCCGAGCAACCACGAATCTGCCTCTAGATTTGCCTGGTCTGGAACGTGCACGGAAAGGGGCCCTCACGTCATCATCACTCGTGACTCATTTTCCACTCTGCGTGCTGTTTGTATGATTCATCTAGATCATAGCATGTATCAGTGCTTCGTTCTTTGTTACGGCTGACAAATGATCAGTACCCGGACCTGTCACACTTTAGTTACCCATTTATCAGTTGGTGAGCGCTTGGGTTGTTTCCATGTTTTAGCTACTCTGAATGAGTGTTTGATACCAGTTTCCACGTGGACCTGTGTTTGCATTTCTCGTGGGCATGTAATTAGGAGTGGAAGGGCTGGCTCACACAGTAACTGTATACTTAACCATTTGAGGAGTAACAAAGCACAAATTGTTATTTTTATTTCCGAACCATTTTGAATATAAGTTGCAGACGTGCCCATTTATCCCTTCGTATTCCAGAGAAAACAAAAGTAAAACCAAGGGCACGCGTTTGTGTAATCACGTTTCAAGGATCAATTCAGCAAATGTAACATCGGTGCGTTTGTTTATTGATTTGTTTGCTTATTTTCCAGCCCCTATGTTTATTCATTTTGAGACAAGCTCTCCCTCTGGTTGAGGCTAGCCTGGAACTTGCTCACTCTATAGTCAAGGCTGTCTTCAGCCCCAGCCATCTTCCTGCCTGGGTTCCCCAAGTATTGGAATTACATTCGTGCGCCCCGTTAATACAACGTTTCTCTTCAAATACACCTGTTACCATCTTTAAATGTTGCCACTCACACACCCTGTCCTAGAACGCTGAGCAGTGCCTCTGTGCTTCCTGCTCTTTCTGGTTTGGTGAGTGGGCACTCATGTCAAACCCTTACATGGTGAGGCCAAATCCTTAATCTGTGTCTGCAGAGATGCACTCTCAGGGGCTGAGGGGAGCCTTCTGAGACACCTCTCCAGACAGTTCCTACCTCTTTCGGGAGGTAAGGAGTGAGCAACCTGATGGGTTTTCACATCCTTTTCTAGGGACAGTTAAGTGACCTGAGCCAAGGGGCCTGGAGACTGAGAGGATAGGTAGCAGACAGCCGTAGCAGGCAAAGGGTTTCCCTTGGGTCTGAGATGACCCGGGGTCAACCTTGACAGAGCAAGCCTGGAAGAGGCTGCAGCTGGAGGTGGCATCAATTCTGGAAGGCAACTGGAGGGGCAGGATCAGGAGCCTTCAGCTTTTGAGAGGGGTCCTGGTGCAAGACCCACTACTTCCACGGGGCCAGCCTGCAGTCAGGCAGCCAGGGAGAGGCAGACAGAACTGGACTCCCTGATTTGCCGCCTGTTCCACTCCCTCTGCTTTGCTTGGGTTTGAGATCTGGTGCTCCCTGTCTGGCTGAGTAAACTATACAGGCAGTGCCTTTGGGAGACTTCTAGGCCCCTGCAGAGAGAGTCCCGAGCCATGCTGAGCAGCTCTTTGCTGTGGCCCTGGAGATGGTCTTTACAGAAACACAGGGCAGAGTGGGTCAAGTGTCCCATAGCAAACTCAGATAGGCAAGAAGACATGGGTGTCCTCCACAAGGGAGCTCTGACCTCTGACCTCTCTGAGTGGTGTTCCTGGCCTCCCTCTTATCTCTGGCAGAGATTTGCTTCATGTGGCTGTGGTAGGATGGGGTGGATGACGCTCAGACCTTGGTCTGCCCCTCAGTCCACCCAGTCCATTCAGGCTTCCTAGAATGTCCACTAACAACAGTTTCTAGAAGTGAGTTGAAAAGCAGAAACTCAGGGTCAAAGGGGTTAGAGGTCAAAGGGGTAGCCATCACAAACAGCTCCTTATTTTAAAAGATGTATTTAATCAAAAGTGAGCAGGTTCTATTGATGTGTTTAGGAACATGCACACATGTATTTAATAACAGTTAATGAAAAAGGAGTCATGGATTTGAAATAAAGCAAGAAAGGTTTTGGAGGGAGAAAGGGAAAGTGGGGAATGATGTAACTGTATTATAATCTCAAGAAATACAAAAATACAAAAAGGAGTTATTTTGCTTCATTTGTATCGATGTTTTGCCCGACTGTAGGTCTGTGCACCACTTGCATGCAATGCTCATGGAGGCCAGAAGAGGGCGTCAGAGCCCCTGAATTGGAGTGAGACCCTAGTTGATCCTCCACGGCGGTGTTGGCGATCGAATCCAGGTCCTCTAAAAAGACAGTCAGTGCTTTTAACCACTAAGCCATCTCTAACCCCTCTTTACAGTTTATAAAAGCTCTATGTACAGGTAGGACTTGGTTCTCACAACCCCAGGAGCCACACAGAGCAGCAACTTCTTCAGATTCGTGCAGGAAAGGGCACGGGATCCCACAATTCCTCAGTCCTGCAAGTGAGCAACTGCACTTCCTTGTTTGTTCTGGATACGGGGCTGCACACAGCCCAGGTTAACCTTGATCGTCTGTGTAGCTGAGAATGGCTCTAAACTTGTGATCCTCCTGCCTCTACCCGCATGGTGCTGGGACTACAAATATACACTCTAGTCCCGTTTATGCGGGGCTGAGGAGGAAACCCTTGCTTTATGCATACCAGCTGGGCTATATCCCCTGCCTTCCAGATCACAGTCTGTCATTGGAGGAAGTCAGAACAGGAACTCAGGCAGGGCAGGATCCTGGAGGCAGGAGCTGACGCAGAGGCCGTCAAGGGGTGCTGCTTACTGGCTTATTCCCCATGGCTTGCTCAGCCTGCTTTCTCATAGAACCCAGGACCACCAGCCCAAGGATGGCTCCACCCACCATGGGCTGGGCCCTCCCCCACAAATCACTAATTGAGAAAATGCCTTACAGCTGGCTCTCCTGGAGGCTTTCCTCAACTGAGGCTCCTTCCTCTCTGATGACTCTAGCTTGTGCCAAGTTGACACAAAACCAGTACACCCCAGCTAGTACACGTCACCTTGTTTTGTTTTTATTTCCTCGTTGATCAGAAGAATAAGAGATATGGTAGCTCATGCCTATAATCCCAGCACGTGGGAAGCCGAAACGAGAGACTCATGTGAGTCCAAGGCTCAGCCTAGGTTATGAAGTCTGACTCTGTCTCAAGATAGATAAATAATAATGAAATAATGAGATTATAATCTCTGTGAAGTCTGACTCTGTCTCAAAATAAATAAATAAGACCATAAAATAACGAGATTATAATCTCTCCCAAGTAAAACTACACTGTCTGATGACTGCAGAGTTCTTAGGATTATGTCACGGACGGTACTCCTTAAATATATGTCACGAAATGACATAATTTATGGACTCTCAGAAACCCTGGGAGATAGCGGTCGAGTCAACTTGCTGGTGATGAATTCTGGGGAACACACACAGGCAGAAGGAAGGAGTCCGGGCGCCCTGTGGCTTCTGTTGCTTTTCTTGCCCATTTTCTGTGTCTCGTGCCAAGTTGCCCTTTGTCCCGAGCCTCTGGACTTCCAGGCGGCTGGAGGCACAAAGTTATCTGCAGATCATGGAGTGCTGGGTCTGGGCTGTGTAATGACCAGCCTTCCGCTTGCTTGAAGTTTCCGCTGGGAGGCTGGAAGCTTCAGCATCCAGATGGCTAATTGCTTTGTGCCTGTTTCTGTAAATCACAGTGATTCACTGTCCCTGCCGAAAACACGCTCTCTTTTCAAAGATTTAATGGTTTCCAAAATTAATTTAGCCTCATCTGTTATGCCCCTGCCCTTCTGCACTGTCCCCTCCCCCTAAGACCCTCTTCCCGTTCTCCCAGTCCTCCCTACAGGATGGAGCTCTCTGTTTTACAGAGCTGGCTTTCACTCCTCAGGCCCCTTTCAGGGTCACCTGAGCGCAAACTGAGCTTGGAACTGTGGGGTGGCAGCCCGGGAGGGATGGGCTCGTGCAAGTGACTTTTCCCACAGTCCTCCACATTTAGCCACCCAGCCCTGTTCTGATCGACACCCCCAGATGTCAGAAGACTTCCAGGCCATTCCCCGTTTGCCCTGATTTGTTTATAAATTCCCAAAGGTCATCTGTGTTTTCAGTCACGAGGGGCATGGCTGGTGTGATGCTGCTGCTTAATTGTCAGCTTGACAGGGCATAGAATCACCTAGAAGACAAATATTTGGGCGTGTCATTAGCTGTGGTGAGAGGTCCTCCAACAGAACCAGCCTCGGGGCTAGGACTAAATAAAAAGGAGAAAGGGAGCTGAGCACACGATGTAACACAGCCAGCTTCCTCGGGCTCCCGCGCCCGCTCTCTCATGACTTCTTCACCGTGATGGAGCTGACCATGACTTCCTCACTGTGATGGACTGTACCTCCAAACTGTGATCCAGAATAAACCCGTTCTTCCTCAAGTAGCTGTGTCAGGCGTTTATCACAGTAGCAAGAGAACTGACCAACATAGCTCCTATCCGTTGACAGCCTACAAGATAACTGGGGTTTGAGTTCCCCCTTCGGGATCTTTCCATGTAAGCGTGGTCCATGCTGAGTTAAACTGAGTCAGTGTTTATGTTGTCTCCACTCTGCGCACAGAAAGACCGCTACTGAACAATGGTGTTGTTCAATTCCACTCCCTCCGACTGCTATGACCTCTAATTATCTTTCCTCCTACGGCCACCAGTTTGACTTTTGCTTCACTTTGGAAGTAACTGTTGCTGACATTTCCCACGTGTACCCATTAGCTATCGAGTACGGTTTTTCCTGAACGTCCGCAGGGAGCACCAGGTAATCTGTCACCGCCCCACCCTGCCCCCACGCACTGCTGGAGGCCTCCTTCTGCAGCAGCTGTCATCTTGAGCCAAGTTGGATGGGTTCCTTGCCGCCCCTGGGGCTCAGGTGTCCTCGCAGGACGGCTTGTCATCGGCAGTGCCTGCGGATCCCTCCTCAGAGTTCTAGAGCCCTTGTTGTCTTGCTCTTGGCTCAGTCTTCCATTTTGCTGAATCATATCTTTTACTATCGTCCTAAGAAGAGTGTGTGGGAGGCAACATTTTCGAGTTCTTACAAATCTGAAAATATCTTTTTCCATGCGTAGCCTTTATTTGGCTAAGTATAGAATTCTAGGATAAAAGTGCTCTTCTCTCAGAACGTTGGGTACCTACCGCCTCTTTCCTCAGCATCATATGCCTCTGCTGTGAGATCTGATGCCACCTGCGCGCTCATTCCTTCAGGCGGGCCTTGGATGTCTCTCTCTAGAGCAGTGGTTCTCAACCTTCCTAATGCTCTTATAGCCTTTTAATGCAGTTCCTCATGCCCTGGTGACCTCCAACCATAAAGTTATTTCATTGCTACATCGTAACTGTAATTTTGCTACTGTTATGAATCATATTGTAAATATCCGATATGCAGACTATTTGATATGTGACCATGTTCGTTGCCGGGCCCTCACGTCTTCCTTGGGGGAGGGGGTGAAAATGTGCAGTGTCAGCGTCCCAGACACTGGGAATCAGGTGGAAGGTGTACAGCAAACTTGGTTATTTAACAATGGGGGGGGGCTTGCATACCCTCCCAGCACCCAGGGACTCTGATCCTTTGACCGCTGACTGACATCATGTGGTCGCCCTCATTGGCTAGGTACAGTCAAGACCTCTGACAGCGCCTGTTGCTAGGCCCTCAGGCAACATTGCTTGGTCATCCCTCATTGGCTACCTGATCAGGACCTCTGACAGTGCCCAGCCGTCTCCAGGTTGGCTCCCTTTGACCTGGTAGACCTTAACTCCCTACATATCCACCCTATTTTATTTATTACCTAGGGCGTTCGGTGGGACCAGAGTTCTTTGCTCAGACCTTGCTGACCCTGCCTCAGGAGGGCTCACCTACTGGACTGTGTCAGCAGGTTGGCCTGCTGGACAAGCTCCTACACATCATTGCCTGCCGGCCACATAGAGCATCATTCCTGGAGAGCTGCCAGGGTAGGGGCACAAGGCAGTAGCCTTTTGAATTACAGATGCATAACCAGGCCTGCATAACCTCCTGTGGAGGACTGCAAGAAAAAGCCCAAGAGCCATTAACACTTGAAGAGCTGCCTTAGCTGCTGTCTGCTGATGTTGGATCTGCTGCAGGAGACTTTAAGGTGAGTAAGGATTAACAATACCAGCCTGCCAATTAATGGATATGTGAGCATCCTCTCTATATTATGCCAAACTTTTTAAAAAAATAAAATGATGAGTCAAAGGCCATACATGTGGGGGTGAGGATACTGATAATGGGGAGGGGGCTGGAGAGAGGGCTCAGCAGGGAAGAGCACTTGTTGCTCTTGCAGGGGACCTGGCTCACAGCCATTCCTAACTCCAGCTCCAGGGGTTCCAATGTCATCAGACATACATACATAGTGCCTATACATACGTTCAGGCAAAACACTCATACCCATAAACCAGACCAAAATCAATAATTAAAAAAAAGAATAATAATAAAGCTTGTAGCTGGCATGGCACACACCCCAAATCCCAGCATTTGGGAGCCAGAAGCAGGAGTTTCACTGCAAGCTCAGGGCCAGCCTGGTATACATAGCAAGTTCCCGGCCAACCAGGGCTATGAAGGGAGACTCTGTCTCAATAAAATAACAACAACAACACTTATAATTAATGATGATGATAATAGTTACAGTTGCAAAGGCTTCCACATTCTTGTTTTCATTTACTCATTAAGTGCAGTAACTCAGAAAAAAGTATATATTGGTGCTAGAGAGATGGCCCAGTGGTTAAGAGCACTGGCTGCTCTTCCAGAGGACCCAGGTTCACTTCCCAGCACCCACAAAGCAGCTTGCAACTGTCTGTAACTTTTTAGGGGATCTGATGCTTTCCTCTGATCTCTGTGGCACCAGGCATGCACGTGGTGCACAGACAGACAGGCGAGACATCAAATGCACATAAATAAAACTGAAATATTAAGAAGTATATGCCAAGATCATCAGACCACTGTGGGTCTAGTTAGCTCTTGCAGGTGCTAGAACGTAGCTATCATCTGCCGCTTCCAAGTGTCCAGCCAGGATTTACTGAAGTAGTAGAGGAGACTGCTTTGTGCATAGAATCTTATGGATGAACACATAAAAGGGCAATGGTAAGTTGATATTTGTTTGTTTGTTAAGACAGGATCCCCCTAGTCAGTCTGGCAACCAATGTCAACCGGGCTGGCCTCAAACCTTGTTAGGAGCCAATTTTCTCCTAAAATCATTGCAGGAACCATCACCCTAGGGGAGTCTGCAGAGAACCTCACACCCCTAATTATGTTAGGAATCGTTCTATTGACAGAGCCTACCCCACACCCAAATTGGCTGTTAATGGAGAGCTATCTGTTAGCAGAACCCACTTCACATTCCAAACTACCTAGGGAACTAGGTGTGGCAACTCCTGACTTCTTGGCCTACAGTGACCTGACCGAAGATAACCTCCTGCCTACGTGACCAACACGGACCACGTGACCAACGTGAACTACGTGACAAGAGCTCAGGTCCCTGTACCCACCCCCCAACTCCATACCCTATATAAGTTGTACCCCATCTCTAATAAACTGAGGCTTCGACAGGAATTCCAGCTTGGCCTCCTTCCTCTTTTCTAGCTCATATCTTACAGATAGCGCCTCTCCGGGACCCTGGAATAACTGAACTGCCAGACGGGTTACCAACCCTAGACTAGTGACCCGTCAAGGCAATTACAAAACCTGAATCAATTCTCCTGCTTCTGTTTCTCCATCCCAATCATTAGGCTTTCAGGAAAATGTTACCATCATGCTTGGCTAATGATTTATCATCTTCCTGACTAATATGTATAACTCGTAGTGGCCTCCCTGAAGTGAAGTGAACAATGTGTACATTGTTACTGGCCTGCACAGGATACTTTGGTATCAGCACACAGATTTTCTGTGCGGAGGGCACATCTCCATACCCTTTGGTCAGGTGATTAAAGCAGGATGGGGTACGTAGCTCAGGCTGACAAACCCTGAGAGGAACCTGCTCAGGGATAGACAGCATGACCCAATCTAGTTCAACGAGAGTTGGCTCTGGCACTGCTGCCTGAAGTATTGGAGAACTGTCTTTCTGTCAGGACTGATAATAAATGTGGGTAGATGGGGCTGGAGAGATGGCTCAGTGGTTAAGAGCAGTGCCTGCTCTTCCAAAGGTCCTGAGTTCAATTCCCAGCAACCACATGGTGGCTCACAACCATCTGTAATGAGGTCTGGTGCCCTCATCTGGCCTGCAGACATACACATGGACAGAATATTGTATACATAATAAACTAATATTAAAAAAAAATAAATGTGGGTAGATGATAGCATCCGCCGGTGTGTTTGCTTGACGGTATTTATGTACAAAAACCTGAAGGCGGTGCCCCCCCCCCAAAAGAAACCAATTCACTTAGGATGAACTCTGGGAATTTTACACACTTATATATTTTGGATAAAGTGATTTGTTCATATCAAATATATTTTTATTTTATAAATATTACTTTAAATATGTTTAATATAAAATAATATATCATAACATAAATTTTGCTTAAAACATTATTACAAAATAATAGTGTAATTTTTAAAGTTACTGTTTAATTAACTTGTTTGTTTGTTTTGTGCATGTGCGTGCACGAACACACACACACACACACACACACACACACACACACACTTCTATCCCTAACCCAATGTCCCATTTAACCAACACCCCTGAAAATATAGCCCTCTTTCCTTCCTTCATGTCCTGGTAATTAACTTGTTTGTTTGTTTTGTGCATGTGCGTGCACGAACACACACACACACACACACACACACACACACACACACACACGTGCAGGTTAGAGGAAAATTCACAGAAGTTGACTTTCTCCTACCGTGTGCGTTCCAGGGATTGAACTCAGGATGTCAGCCTTTGTGGCGAGTACTTTTCCCTGCTAAGCTTTATTAATACTAGTTTACATTTTACACTAACTCATAAGAAGAGACGCAAGTGCTTTACCCCACAAGCGACCGTCTCACATTCCAGCTGGATTCTGTCTGAATTCCAGCTCCAGGTCTGTCGGGATCCGCATTCCGATCTGCCTGCCTCTGCGTGCTGGGATTAAAGGCGTGCGCCACCACCGCCGGGCTCCAGCTGGATTCTCTCTGAACCCCACCTCCAGGTCTGTCGGGATCGCACTCTGATCCGACAGCGGGTTTCCTATTGCGACTCTTCCGAAAGGACTATTTTCCTTTGACTGGAGACGCTGCTCAACTGGTAGCATGCTTGCCTCTCCTGCGCGAAACCTGGCTTCTATGCTCAGTACTATATAAACCGGATGTGCTGTGAGCTCGTACCAAGTAAACCAAGTTTGGGACCAGCCTCGGGTATGTGAGACTCTGTCTCAGAAAACAAGATAACAATTTAAACAAAAGCAAAAACAGAAAAGCGCGCGCAGGTAACTCACAAAAACTCTTTTTATTCCCAGCACTCTAGAAACTGAGGCTGGGGGGGATTTGGGTTCAAGGCCAAACTGGGATACACAGTGAAAGGGTTTTTGTTTTTGTTTTAAGAATCAGTTCAAAGTAGAGCAACCAGAGCTTGGGCTGGTGTTGCCCACATCCCCTCACAGAAGTGGGGACCTGACGCCTTTGCTGACATGGGGTCTCTGTCCAAGTGGTAGTCCAGAGGAACTGAACTGGCTAGGTTAATGTGACCTGACTTTGAAGTCTCCAAGGGAGAGCGCCCTCAGCCGTTCTTGGACTGACTTGGATGTTCTCGGTGGCCAGGCCATCAGCAAAGAGTAGAATAGTCATGGCATTCAGGGGCTGCAGGCCTTTGGGCTCAGCAATTTCAGTTACCAGACAGGAGCAGCCCAGCATGGCCCTTTTCTGGGTTCCAACTGCATGTTCGCCATCACTCAGGGGAATTCGTACCCTGGCTGGGAGGCGCTCCAGCAGGTAGGGCCTTTCCTGCGGGTTCCCACTGCAGGCTGGGTCCCTCCCTGAAGGAGCAGAGGCAGCTCCAAACCATTGTCTTGCTTGCATTGTTTCTTTCCCAGAAGAGGACGCTCTGGGTTTAATCCTTGCATAACTCAAAGACCCATTAAAACATTTTTTCCCCTAAAAATAAAAGGGCTGTTCCCAGAAGAGCACAACACTGCCTCCTCCACAGGAGACAGAAGAAGCAGACTAAAAATCTCAAACTCTTGCGTCTTACGATTGCAGTTTGTCCCCGGGGTTTGCATCAGCTGTTTCAGAAATAACAGAGGCCACTTTCTGTACACCCCATTATAAACCCATCCGGAAAGCAGAGACTGAAAAGGAGGCCATGGCCAAGCCGCAAAGATTTATGGGAACGTTTCAGTAGGCGGCACCAGGTTAACAGAATTCAGTTTTCCCAGCGCTGGGATCTTCTCTCTTGGGGTGTGGGGACTGAGGGCCAAGTGTCAGCAGCTAACTGCAGGCTGGGGGCCAGGCCAGGAGTAGGCATCAGAGCTGGCGTGTTGTCAGACCTCCTCCAGCCTCAGAACTCTGCAGCCGTCAGCGAGGCCGGGACGTGCTTCAGGTGTGGGTTTCCACCTGCCGCTCCCTGCATTGCATCAGCGCTGGTGGAACTCATCCTCCCACCGGGCTGCGCCCACAGGTCCTTCCCGCACGCAGAACCTCAGCTCTCGATAACATCCTTTTGTTCTCGAGTGATCCACACCCTTCGGGGGAGGGAATGAGGAAACCGAGGGGAAAGTGCTGTGCGGGGCGCCTCAGAGGTGCTCAGGAAGACGTGCTCAGATGCCGGGAAGAAGGCAGAAGCTGAGCGGCTCTGCAAATCCCTTCTTGGGGAGCTTCTTCCCTGAAAGTTTTCAGGCACTGGGCAGAAGGGAGCTGCTTTGGGGAGTCATTAAGGATTGTTTTCCAAGAAACTCTCCAACGAAGTGTTGGGTGTCTTCCAGTGACTTCCCGCCAGACTCACGATCAGGCTCAGCACCTTAGTGTGGCGTTCAGAATTCTGTGAACCTTTCCCGAGACTTTGCCAACTCTTCCCACACTCAAGGAGCTCTGGTCACCTAGAACCACCTACTCTCACCCTGGAGGGCTCGAATTTTCATGCTTCTGGAACTGCTTTGCATATACTATTTGCTCCGTTTGGAATGTCTTTGGCATTTCACTTTTTAAACTTTTAATGTTTAATCTTATCTGTGTGAGAGTTTTGACGGTTTTAACTGTGCACCATGTGTGTGTGCCTGATGCCAACAGAGGCCAGGGGGCTTCTGGTCCTTGGGAACTGGAGTTAGAGATATGAGTTTTCATGTGGGCCTGGGACTCGAACCCAACTGCTGAACTCAGCCCCCCCCCCCATTTAAAAGAACTATCTATCCCCCTCAACTCTACTTAGAGACTTCGCAGCCTGGCTTGACTAGCAGACAAGGTCGGTTGCTCCGCACTGCTCCGAGGCACTGGGTTCCTTCCCTGGCTCATCACCTCTTAGAGTAATTATTAGGATTTGCATGTTTATCGCCTTCCTAGCTGCTCCTCTAGGGCAGAGATGCAGTCCGTCACCTCTGCAAACCCTGTGCGCAGAGTGCCAAGCCCTGATGATTCCTCAAGTAATAGTGTGAAAGGCTAAACACGATTTCTTCTGGGTTTGAGCTATTTTTGAAGAGCACTAAGAGGCTGCTTCTGTCAGCATGGAGAGTCCCTGGCTCCTGGTGCCATCTCTTCAATGAAGTGGCATATATGTGGGTCTGTGTACTCAGTACTAGAATGGCATTTGACATTCCTTAGGTAATCTTACTTATGACTTACATATTAACTCTATGGGCGTGTGTGTGTGTGTGTGTGTGTGTGCATGCGCGCACGCTTCACCAATGTAAAATGAGGTCGAAATGCTAAGTATCATGTTCAAAGTCTCCAATGTTGGGACTTGACCCCGAGTCTCCTGGTTCCAGGATCAATGTGCTCTGTTGTTGTCACCAGAGATGCTCAGTCCTCAGTCTCTGAAGCACATTAGCACCCTGGGAACGTGGTAGCTATAAAAATCAAAAGGTTTTTGAGACAAGTTCTTATATAAACCAGGCTGGTCTCAACCTCAGTAGGTAGCTGAGGATGACCTTGAACTTCCGATCCCCGTCTCCACTTCTCTAGTGCTGGGATCATATCCTGTCAGGATTACATGGTACTTTGGGTTGACACCAGGATGCTTTTAAAAAGAGGAGTCTGAAGCCTGGCAGTGGTGGCATATGCCTTTAGTTCCAGGATGCGAGAGGCAGAAGCGGGTGGACCTCTGTGAGTTTGATGTCAGTCTGGTCTTCAGAAGGAGTTCTAGGACAGGCAGAGATACACAGAGAAATCTTCTCAAATCACTTCCCCACACTCCCCACTCCTCAGGCCCCCTCCCCCAAAACAGCTGAGTCTATGTAATTCCAGCTCTCAGGAAGGATTGCTATGAAGTGGAGGCCAGCCTAAGCTAAATAGCCAGACCCTGTCTCAGAAAACCAAAAGGAAAAAAATAAATAAGTAAACATTGAGAGGCTACCTCAGATCTACCATATGGAAAACTCCTGGCGTCGTGCCCAGCCAAACCGACAGGCGATTGTGTGCCTGCATGCGGCAGGTTCACGATTGAGAACCAAGGTTTATACCACAGCTGCCCTAATGGCTCGCTGAGCCAGGGGAGGGCGCTCCAGGGCAAACTTTCAACCCTAGTCTGGCAATGGGAGCTTCCCGGCCTGGATGCAGAGCTGCTCAGGTCTGTGGGGCAGGATTGGCTTCAGGATTTAACATGCCTCCTTTGTCAGCTACTCAATCTGGTCCTCAGTTTTCTCATTTGCACAGTGAGGATTCTTCCTGAATGTTCTCGGCTTTGATTTTCCTCTTAGATTTTGTTATCTGGCTCTCCCCAAGAAGCGTGTGCTGCTGTCTGTGCCAAAGAAGAGACTTAAAACAGAAAGTCTTAAGTGTTTGTTTGCTTCTTTGTGCACTTTGAGGAACGATCTCACGCTGTAGCCCAGGCTGGCTTCAGACTCTTAGTGTCTCTCTTACCTCAGTCCCTCTGAGTGTGGCGATTCCTGGTAGGAACCACCATGCCCAGCATGTGAGGGCTCGTTTACAGTTGTCTTTAAAATTTAATTTTATTTCTGAGTATGTGTGTTTGCCGGCTTGTCTGTATGTGTGCCACATGTGTGCAGATGCCCCCGGAGGCCAGAAGAGGGCGTTAGAGCCCCCTTGAACTGGAGTTACAGGCAACGGTAAATGGCCTGATGTGGACGCCGGGAAATGAACCCCAAATCCTCTGCAAGGGCAGCAAGAGCTCTCAACTGTTGAGCCATCTCTGTCTGCAGCCCCAGGACTACTCCTTTCTGTTTGATTGTTTTAAGGTTTTGTTTTTGTTTGAGACGACGGTGTCTCACTACATAGCCTTGGCCAGCCTTGAATTCCTTATGTAGACCAGACTGGCCTCAAACTCACAGAGGTCCACCTGTCTCTGCCTCCCAAATGCTGGGATTAAGGGTGTGCTCCACCACACCCTGCTTATGACTACCCATTTTTAATGGATCTTTTCCATTCTTGGAAACAGCTGAAAATGTCAAATACTGGGGCCACCCATCTTTTTCCTTCTTCGTTAGGGGTAGAATGTGAAATAAGTAACCGTATGCATTTGAGTCAGAAAGGGGGTTAAGAGAATTTGAATCATCAGTCAAAGAACCTACTTGAGGGCTGGAGAGATGACTCAGGGGTTAAGAGAGCTGCCTTCTCTTCCAGAGGTCCTGAGTTCAATTCCTAGCAACTACATG
>NW_004949124.1:5010574-5028749 GCF_000317375.1 Microtus ochrogaster | reverse complement strand
GAAGGGGCTTCTCAGGAGGGGCTCAAAGAGCATGTGACCTTCAACGAAACTACACATGCCGAACACCCCCAGTCTGTCTAATCCCTATCACACTTGAGCTTCCAGTACAAGGTTTGCAGAGCCTAGGAAAAGTCAAACATATAGTACTTGAAGTGGCATCTGTAACCCTTGATTTCAAAATGAAAAGAAGTGGTTCTTGCTGTCCTGAAACTCACTCTGTAGCCCAGGCTGCCCTCGAACTCAGAGATCCGCCTGCCTCTGCCTCCCGAGTGCTGGGACAAATGACACGTGCCACCACTGCCTAGCAAGAAGGACCAGGGAAGACGAGGAGCCAGGACCCACAAGCTCACTGGGGCTCATAGAGGACCAGCTAGGACTCTGTACCTTGGGTCTCACTCAGGATCCCTTCAGCTCCCCCGACCTGACTACCTACATAGAATTCAGAAGTGGGCTAATGAGACGGCTCAGGGGGTAAAGATGTTTGTAGCACAAGCCTGGAGACCAGAGCTTGATTTCTGGAACCCTTATAACAGAGAATTGATTCCGAAAAGCCGTCTTCAACCCCCATACATACCCTGTGACAAGCAGGAGAGTGTCCACACACATAACTTTAAAAAAATCAGACAGGAAGCACAAGCCTCAATCCACATTTACACAGAGAAGGGGAGGACACTCAAAGGAACCATTGTAGAGGAAAAAACTCTTGAGGGATGATAGCCAGAGAGACCAACCTACATTTCAGGTGAGCTTTATACTACTCCTGAAAGTTTCTGGGACAGCTTCCTGAAGGCATTTCCTTATTTAGGTGACTGACAGACCCATTTGGATTAACTCTGAAGGGCGATTAGTATTTCTTTCCTCTTTACCAGAAAACCTCAAGCTAGATGGTAATCGCATGATTTTTCGGAAGGTTCAGAATGCCCCTCCCTCCCCCGGGCCCGTTCCTTTAACCTGTGATCAAGCTCCTGCAGTTCTGGTTCCTGACTTTACAAGCTGCTGCTTACGGGGAAGGCTGCATCCTTGATGACCTTCAAACTGAAGCCTGGCTCACAGAAACGTAAATTAATAAAGACTGTGAGATGGGTAGTATAGCAGGCAACACCTGTACCCCAGCACTTAGGAGGCTGAGGCAGGAGGATTACTGTGTGATCAAGGCTAGCCTGGACTACATACAGATCAAGACCCTATTTCAGCAAATGTCATCGTCATCATTATCATAACAAACAATAATAATTTAAAAATAATGAGAGAATCTGTGTGTAATGATAGAAGATAAAGCCTTTGAGTCCCATATACTGCCAGTAGTTCTTTTTCTTTTCTAAAAGAAAAAAATTATTTATTATGTAAAGTGTTCTGCCCGCATGTATGACTGCAGGCCAGAAGAGGGCACCAGATCTCATTACAGATGGTTGTGAGCCACCATGTGGTTGCTGGGAATTGAACTCAGGACCTCTGGAAGAGCAGTCAGTGCTCTTAACCTCTGAGCCATCTCTCCAGTCCTAGTTCTTTTTCTTTTAATTATGAAAAAGCCACCTGGCAGCAGAGACACATGTCTTTAATCCCAGCACTCAGGAGGCAGAGGCAGGCAGACCTCTGAGTTTGAGGCCAGCCTGATCTACAGAGTGAGTTCCAAAACAGCCAGGATTACATGAATCTGGATAGATGGCTCAGTGGTTAAGAGCGTTGAGCGCGCTGGCTGCTCTTCCAGAAGACCTGCGGTTCATCCTCAGCACCCACATGGCAGATCACACTTGTCTATAACTCCAGCTCCAGGAGATATGGCACCCTCTTCTGGCCTCTCTGGCTACCAGGTACACACATGTGGGTAAAACACTCATACACACAAAAATAATTCAAAGAAGAAAAAGTCTTTTAAAGGTTTACCTATTTTTTTTTTAACTTACATGTATGTGTGTGCCTGTGTGAGTTTAGGCCCCAAACTCAAGATTTGCAAGAGCACTTAGCACTGTTAACTACTGCGCCATCTCTCCAGTCCATAAAAGTTTTTCAAAATGGTTTTAAACGTTTGTTTGTTTATTTATTGTGTGTGTGCGCGCACTCACGTCTCAGGCCTGCATGTGGAGGTCAGAGGACCACTAGTAGGGGTCTGTTTTCTTCCACCAAGTACCAGGAGCGGATCAGCGTCAGGGCGGCGGGGAGGACTCTGGGAGTTGAGTATTTTTCCTTCATGGATTTGAATTTAAGGAGCGCCTGTTGGGTGGAGCCTGGCTGGAAGGAGAGAGACAGCCTCCCCCAGATTTCCAGCTGCCCTGAGTAGTTGCCTCAGAGGCTGTTACTTAACCCTCCTCACCACTTCCTGGGGTGGGGAAGGGAAGGGTAGCAGTGCAGCAGCTGACGCAACAGGTTGACCGGAGCTGGTGTTGTTCTCCGAGGACAAAGACAAGGTCAGCAGGGCTGGGCGACTCTGGGCTGCAGCTGCAAGGCGTTGCAAGGTTCCAGCTTCCCCCCTCTTTCCTTAACAATCTGTCTTTATTCCTGCAAGGGGGCTCACCCTCTGAAATCCTCCAAGCTGCCAGAGGATACTTCATCAGGATTCACCTGCATTCTTCCATTGTCTACGACGACCCACCACGGCCTCCGAGAGCCGCCACGTCTGCTGGGACTCCCACAGCAGGGTGTTCAGAGTGGGACAGGCCGGTGGGAGCTCTTCCAGTAGGAAATGGATCCAGCCGGAGGGGTCAGAGTGTGTCAGATCCAGAAATTTCCTCTGTAGAGCCGAAGGGCTCAACACACACACGCGCACACACACACACACACACACACACACACACACACACACACACACACGCACGCACGCACGCACGCACGCACGCACGCACGCACGCACGCACGCACTCACTCCAGGGACGCCATTTCCATATAAGGTCCCTTCTTGCTGGTAGAGCTCGGTGTTACTTTCTCTTCTCCCAAGAGCCTAGATAGTCAGAGCGCAGTAACTCTTTCAAAAGTTTATATTAAAAAAAAAAATACTGGCCTGGCTGGATGGCTCAGTTGGAAAAGGCACTTGCCACGGGGGCCTGGTGACCTAAATCCAATCCTGGAACCCACCCAGGTAAAGGTAGGAGGAGAGAACCCACATTCCATAAAGTAGTCTTCTCTCTTCCGTGGATAATAAAAGAAATTCCAAGATCAGATGTGGTGCGCACAGTAAGTCTCGGTGACCAGGAATTCCCAGAACCGACCTGTATCTTCCCCAGGCCCAGTGTCTGCCACCATGCCTGCATTTTTTTTAATGACCAATGGACATTCAGACTCAGCTCCTTGAGCAGCAAACACTTTACCCACTGCATCATCTCACCAGCCCCGAGAACATGCATCTTCAGTGTGACATACAGCATTCTGTTATGTTCTGACTGAAAATTCACTTGCAAATCTTTTCCTCAAATCAGTTCATTCTGAGATGATTAATTTGGTTAATAATTGATTGACTCATTTTCTCCTTGGTGTTGGGTAACTAAATTTAGAAAGAAGCCTTGAGCAAGGTAGCTCGTCATTTAAGAGCACGTTCTATGATTATCCATTTGTTCACATACTGTAGTGTGTAATCAGATTTAATCATCTGGACAGCCTGAAATAGAACAGTGACGGCGTTAGAGCGGCGGAGCAGGAGTTGGGGGCCTTCATCTTGCCTCAGCCATCAACCTGATTTATAGATGTTTTATCTCATTAACCTTTAAGTCTAGAGCTAATTAGTGACTCTGGGGCCTGGAGACTACACTGAAGCAACCATGTAGTTCACTATACACCGAACTAAATTGGCCCGGGTACCCCCACTTCATAGCGGCGTCTTTGGAGAAGACCCCACTTCTCCCGCTTAGCAAAGGCCTTGCCTGCTCCGTTGCATATGGCTATCTGGAGGAGGGCCCTGGTTTTCCCTCCTAGCTGGGTACCAGTTTACATTTAAGCCATTTGATTCTCTCAAAGGTGCTTCCTCTGAAGAGACGGTGTCTTAGTCAGGGTTACTACTGCTGAGATGAAACACCATGACCAAAGCAACTTAGGGATAAAGGGTTTATTTGGCTCACACTTCCACATCACAGTTCATCATCAAAGGAAGTCAAGACAGGAACTCAAACAGGGCAAGAACCTTTGGAACTGATGCAGAGGCCATGGAGGGGAGCTTCTTGCTGGTTTACTCCTCATGGCTTGATCAACCTTTCTTTCTTCTTTCTTTCTTTCTTTCTTTCTTTCTTTCTTTCTTTCTTTCTTTCTTTCTTTCTTTCTTATTTCTAACCTGCTTTCTTATAGAACCCAGGACCATCAGCACAAGGATAGAACCACCCACAATGGCCTGGGCCCTCCCCCTTCAATCATTAATTAAGAAAAAGCCCTATAGCCTGATCTTTTTGTTGTTGTTTTTTGGTTTTTCAAGACAGGGTTTCTTTTGTGGGGGCAGGGGTTCAAGATAGGGTTTCTCTGTGTAACAACCCTAGTTGTCCTGGAACTAGCTCTGTAGACCAGGCTGGCCTCGAACTCACAGAGATCTACCTGCCTCTGCCTCCTGAGTGCTGGGATTAAAAGTGTGCACCACCGCTGCCTGGCTACTACAGCCTGGTTTTATGAAGGCATTTTCACAATGAATGGTCCCTCCTTTCAGACTCTAGCTTGTGTCAAATTGACATAAAACTAGCCAGGGCAGTTCGAAATAGATGTGGCTTGCTATTCCCTGGGTAAGTTGTTGCAGGGTCCTGTGAAGGGCGTCACCCTGTGAGAGCACTGGCTGCTCTCTCCCTGCAGCTGGGGGTTAGGGTGGCTGCCCTGAAAGGCACCTGTTGTCACCATGGAGATGAGGTGGGGCTGTCCTTTCAGCAGAGCAGGAGCCAGAGCCAGAGGGAGCTGGAGCTGAAGGCGTGACTGGCTTCCCTTGCCCGGTTCTTGCTTCTCAGACTCAGTGCTTACAAAACTGACCCAAGGCAGAAGCAGTTGCAGATTTTCTCCTCCCTGCAGCCTCTGCGAGCCCCAGCCTAGGCTCCCTACTTTTTGTGACTGGGTTAAGAGGATGATCGGGGTGAAACGAGGAAAGACATCTACAAGAAATTTTTATTTACCGAAGAGGCCGGAAGCTCTTCTCTGCACTGAGAAGGGCTGGGATCAGCTGCTGAGTGGGACTTCTGGTCCGAAAAAGATGGCTACCTCTCCAGAACACGGCATCACTTTGAAGGCATTTGTAGTTAAAATGTATTATGATTACATCTGCACAATATGTGTGTGTGTGCATGTTGTGGCTCATGTGTCACGGCCCTGTGTAGAGACGAGAGGGCAGTACTGTCTCACCATTTTCCTCCTGCCTCTATGTGGACTCCAGAGATTGAATTTAGACCCCCCAGGACTGAGTGGTTAGTGTTTGCATCCACTGAACCCCCTTCCCACCCTTCTTTTATCATTGTTGTTATTGTTAGAGATAGGGTCTCACGGAGCCAAGGCTGGTCTTGACCTTGCTAATCAGCCAAGGATTGTCTTGAGTGCCTAGGCTTCTGGCCCCCACTTCCCACACCAGCATGTGTCACCAAGGATGCCTAGCTTATTCCTGGACATGAAGAAAACCTTCATATGGGAGGAAAAGAGGATTTATTCATGTTACATTTCAAATAATTTTTCAAGATAGACAAGTGATTTGGATAGAAAAACCTAAGTCAATGAATGACCTCTGGTGTGGTTTTCTTGACGCTCCCTGATATTGGAACAGGACAGTATGGCTGTGCAGTAGCCTCAGGGGCAGGGCTTCACCCTTCCCGGATGTTCCCAGAGTTCTTAGGGACAGAGCCTGGGCCCTGGCAGCCATAGCAAGCTAGGCTCAGTCACCTTCCCCCCACAGGGAATCAGGCAAGTTATAGAGAGAAGCAGAAAAAAGGATTTATTTAGTGTGGCCACATTAGGAAGGGCAACAAAGAGGTCCAGTGTGCTCTCCACGAGTCTCTTAGGGTCTGACGTGAAGTTAAGGTTTAAGTATTCTGTTTAAGAGGCCTACAGGTGAAGCAGTCCTTGCCGAGACGTGGCCCCTCTCACCACCATTGTCTCAGCCCCAATCTCTCCAGCAAAGTGGACTGACAAGCTGTGAGATCTCTGTCCTGGAGAGGAATCTCCCTTTGGCTAGTACAAGGTTTCAACCTTTTCCTTCTTTCAGACTGAGGCTCCGGGGGAAATTCCCATTTCTTGGGGTCCATTGTTTCAATAGTTTAGTGGCCATAGGGAGGGTCGCAGATGGCTCTTTACTGTGCCTTCACCCCCGTCAGGGTGATTTCAAGGTTTCTTTTGTGCTAATTCCACATGAAGAACTAACTCCAGGGCTGGCAAGAGGAGACACCAAACTGTAATCCCCTTTCTTGATTTAGTTTGAAGATGGGTTGAAGTGTCACATGCAAGAGGATTTTTGTGTGGGTTCTCCAAGTGCCAAAGTGCTGTTCTAATGTCTTTTGACTTGCATCCAGCCAAGTGACTCAGTTCTGGCCTCACAGACCCTCCACAGGCTCTCCCTCCCTCAGGGGTGCAGGTGTGTCCCCATGTGGGGCGGAGGCCAGGAAACTAACCACAATCTCCTGGCTAGGAGAGCAGGCTCCTGCCTTGCAGGCAAAACAGGGCAAAAAAGCAGGCAGGCAGAATCCCAAACCACAGGAGCTCAAGTTAGGTCATTCTTGTGAACATGACAACTGGTTGTCTCTCTAGGTCAACAAAACGAAACACAGATGCATTGGAAAGTGGCTTTAAGAGGCTCAGAATTTGCAGGAGTATGTCAGCCTGCCCCCGAATGCTCTTCCAAAACAAGGAGAAGTTAATTGGCCCTTCTTTCTCAATAAGCCTCCCCCCTGGGGGCAGTGTCCATCACAGGGGTCTATAGCAGAGAAGCTGAACACCAGGCAATTAAGTCACGTGTTCAGTGTGGGACTCATTCCCTATTTCTGTGAAGACGGACAGGAGCCATCTTCAAATTTTATGGAGAAGCTGCAGGGACATTGTCAGGGTAGTGTCTCTGCTTTCTGAACCACTTATAAAGTCAGGGGTTAGGTCAGCGAGGAATAAGTATTGGAAAGTTATTATCCCCTTTCAGTTGGTCAATTTGTGTGTGTGCCAGCATGTTGTATGTGAATGTGTGCGTTTGTGCATAAGGGCAGAGGTAGATGTCAACTTTAATTGCCCTCTATCTATTCTTATTACATTTATTTATTGATTTATTGTGTGCATCTGAGAGAGTATATGCATGGATGCACACAGGACACACTGTGTGTGTGTGTGTGTGTGTGTGTGTGTGTGTGTGTGTGTGTGTGTGTGTCCTAGGGATAGAACTCAGGTCATCAGATTTGGAGAAAAGCACTTTTACTTGCTGAACCACCTTGCCAGTCTCTGAATACTTCATCTTATCTTAAACATGGAACTCAGCTTAGTGCAGAGGTAGACAAGTCCTTGGGAATGTTACCTCTGTCCACTATGGAAACAAACGAGTAAAAAGACTTTCGAAAGCATCCTCTCTGGGTGGTGTTGGCGCACACCTTTAATCCCAGCATTTGGGAGACAGAGGCAGGCGGATCTCTGTGAGTTTGAGGCCAGCCTGGTCTATAGAGTGAGTTCCAGGACTGGCTTCACAGTTACTAAGAAACCCTGTCTTGAAAAACCAAAACAATATAAAAAAAATCCCAAAAGCATCCTCTCACTGGGTGTGATGGTTCACACCCTTAATCCCAGCACTGGGGAGGCAGAGGCAGGAGGATCTCTGTGATTTTAAGGTCTGCCTGATCTACATATGGAGTTGCAGGATAGCTAGGACTACAAAGAAAAACCATCTCTCAAAAAACAACATCATCATTAACAACAACAAAATCATTGACTTGAGTAGGAAATAGACTTAATATAATTAAGCCAGGTGGTGGTGGTACATGCATTTAATCCCAGCACTTGGGAGGCAGAGGCAGGTGTCTCTCTGAGTTCAAGGCCAGCCTGGTGTACAGAACGAGTTCCAGGATAGCTAGAGCTATTATACAGAGGAAAAAAGCCTCCTATGATGTCTGAGATGGCTCGGTGGGCAAACAAGATCTGTCATGAAAACCTGACAATCTGAGTTTGATCCCTGAACCCACTTGGAAACAAAAAAGCTGGATGTGGTGGCAAGGATTTTGGTTTTGGTTTTGGAAGATGGTGACCTGGATCTTTAATCCCAGTATCCCTATGACAAGATGGGGGGTAGAGACAGGACAACGGTCTAAACACTCCAGAGCAGCTGCGCTCAGCCTTCCTGATGCTGTGATCCTTTAATACAGTTCCTCGTGTCGGGCTGACTCCAACCATGAGCTTATTTCCATTGCTACTTTATAACTGTAATTTTGCTACTCTTATGAATCATAATGCAAATATCTGAGTTTTCTGCTGGTCTTAGGCCCCAGTGAAAGGGTTGTTTGACCCCCCTAAAGGGGTGGTGACCCACAGGTTGAGAACTGCTGCTCCAGCGTCAGGTAGCCTCAGCATGGGAGGAATGGCTCTAGAGACCCTGCTTCGACAAAGGGGAAGCGAGAGCATCCTGTTGTCCTCTGCACACCACGGCACATGTCCACTTACATACATGCTCACACATGGTACACGTGCACACAATTAGAAAAAAAGGCCTCTCTGTACACAGAGCATTAAAATAAACATTAGGATAAATGAACTGGCATTTTGAGTGGAGTGTGATGAGTTTTCTAGGAAGTCTGGATAATATTAACATAGGAAACAGAGCAACCCTTTCTTTTCTAGATTGGTACCCTGAGGTCCAGGAATAATCACTTCAAAAATTAGTTATTGTTCCAGTCCTCTAAGGACAGTTAATAACAAATACTGTTTGTTCTCTGTAAGATTTAACATTTGTCCAACCATGGAATTTGGACTTCATTCAGAAGCTGTTCAGGCTACCTGAGAAATTTCATACTGACATCTTTAAAAAAAAAACAAAAAAGCCCAAACACTGTTTCACATATTCCAGGCTGGCCTTGAATTTTCTATGTAAGAAGTTCTCCTTGAACTTCTGAGCTTTTGTCTTCTCTTTCTTCAGAGCTGGGCTTACTGGTGGGTTTTGCTGCTGTGGAATGGTTCTTCTGCACACTGAGTGAATATACATTGCTATGATTGGTTTAGTAAACAAGCTGACTGGCCAATAGCTGATCAGGATAAAGTTAGATGGGAAAGTCAAATTGAGAATGAGGGGATGAGTCAGGAGTCACCAGTCAGACACAGAGGGAACAGGACATAAACAGGCAATTATAATAAAGGTATTGCTGCCGGACGGTGGTGGCGCACGCCTGTAATCCCAGCACTTGGGAGGCAGAGGCAGGCTGATCTCTGTGAGTTCGAGGCCAGCCTGGTCTACCAAGGGAGTTCCAGGACAGGCTCCAAAGCTACAGAGAAACCCTGTCTCGAAAAACCAAAAAACTAAAAAATAAAGGTATTGCTGTGCATCAGAGAGAAAATAAGGAATATGGGTCAACTTAAAATGTAAGAACTAGCTGGTAATAAGCCTGAGCTATTGGCTGAGCATTTGTAATTAATAGAAGCCTCAATGTGTTTATTTGAGAGCAGCTGCTGTATAGAAAAACTTTGCCTACATGCTGTCAGGCCCAGTTTATGGGGATTCTAGGCAAGTGAGCTACATCTCCAGGCCTTGATGTCTAATCTGAATGCAAAATAGAAAGCAATACTAGCATTGAGGCCAAGTGTGTTCTTTTTCTTTTCTTTTTCCCCCGAGATAGGGTTTCTCTTTAGCTTTGGGACCTGTCCTGGAACTAGCCTTTGTAGATCAGGCTGGCCTTGAACTCAGAGAGATCCATCTGCCTCTGCCTCCTGAGTGCTGGGATTAAAGGTGTGTGCCACCACCGCCCAGCTCGTGTGTTCTCTTCTACCTACTGCAAGCATGTTTGAAGCAGCTTTATGGAACCAATCTAGAGATGAAATGGGTCAGTTCTGGACCTGGGGGTACACGACTCCCCACTCTTCACTGACTTAGCCTCTGGTCCTTTCTGACCTGCCTGTTTGGCTGTTTTTTCCTTGGCTACCCCTTTTACCTTCCACAGACGAGTAATTTAGTATGCGCTTGCCCCGCATGATTGTGGGTCCCATTCTGTGCCAACATCAGGATCAGTCTTGCTTAAGCAGGAGGCCAGAAAGACATTTGCCTCAGAAGTTAACAGCAAGTCTTGTTACCTTCTTGGTGACTGGCCCCATAGTGGCCTCATGTTCAAATTAAAACTGACCCTTGCACTTGGGAGGCAGAGGCAGGCGGATCTCTGTGAGTTCGAGACCAGCCTGGTCTACAGAGCTAGTTCCAGGACAGGCTCCAAAACCACAGAGAAACCCTGTCTCGAAAAAACCAAAAAAAAAAAAAAACTGACCCTTAACTTGTCCACTCACGTATTAAGTATTCGTTGAGCAGCTGTTATATACCAGCTGCTGTATCAGGCCCACAGAAAGAGCAGTAACTAAAACAGGGGGAACCCTACCCCCACCCATAGCTTCTATTCTGTTCTGAGGAAAGGAATCTTGTCCACCCTTTGTTATTGCTCTTTCTAGAACATTGCCTCTTGAACGTCAGTGTTTTCAGATCACTTGGGATCTTGTTAAGATGCAGACTGTGATTCAGGACATCAGCATGGGCCCTGAAATCTGCATTGCCAGCTAGCTCACTGCTGCTGCTGACTGACTGACTGACTGATTACACCTGAAGTAGGAACAGCGCACAGCCAGCAACATCCACAGAGTCGGATACCCTGTTAGAGATGCAGAATTTCAGGTCTCACTTCAGCCGGCTCAAAACTTACCCTAACTTCAGATCCGCTAGTGCTGAGTAACCCTGATCTCGGATGACCATTTGCACCTGGAGAGCATTATGAGACGTCCCTAGGGTCTCGTTCTCTACTCATGGGAACCCTAGATGGTTCAGCTGGGTACCAGGGTTGACAGCATTGGGGAGCATCTTGAGAGGGTTCTTTCCTAACTCATGGAACTTTCCCATGGAGAGACTGCAGGATTCACCTGATGATGGTCAACCAGGGTTGCGGGCTCCATTGACACATCACACCAATCCCACTACAGACTGAGGCTGACTAAACAGGGTGTCTGATTCTAATCCCGCACTGGGGAGGGTGGAGGCAGGAGAACCACGGTTTCAGAGATCTCTCCAGGGAAGCAGTTGGGAGGACTGGAGAGTTGGAACCCAGTTTCAATCCCTTCAAACTGAACTGGCACCTTGTGGCCAGACTGGTTCCAGGGGGAAGCCAGTGGGGACCATATAAAATGCAGCAGATATGTTGAGGTGCACTTGTAAACCCTGAGCTGGGGAGTCAGAGACGGGTGGGGGTCCCCTAAGTCTCACTAGCCTGCCAATCTGATCTACTTGGCAAGCTCCAGACCAGAAAACAAAACAAGCAAAAAACCAAGTAACAAAAAACAAACAAAACCCCCAAACCCTGTCAAACTAGGACCATGAGATGACTCTGTAGGCAGGCAAAGGCATTTGTAATCTCAGTACTCCTTAGCAGAAACAGGAGGATCTCTGTTAGTTCAAGGTCAACCTGGTCTCTACGTAGAAAGCTCCAAGCCAATCAAGGATACCTAGTGAGACCCTGTCTCAAAAAATCCATCAATCAATAAACAAAAATAAAGCCAATCAACCAACTAACCAACAAAAAAACCAAAGGAGAGAAAACAACAATCAAAAACCCCACTACTCTTCCTGCCCCTCAAAAATGTGAGATCTGGAGAGTCACAGGGCTGGTGGTAAAAGCAGCCAGCTCGCTTTGTGGGCAGCTCCTTTCCTTCAGCTGCTTTTACAGCAGCTGCCCCACAGCCCAGCTTCCCACCCACACCAGGAATGCCTGGCTCTGACCAGTTCCCACCCTTTGCCTCCTGGTTCAACCCATGTCCCCCTAAACCACCACACCCTGTGCTCCAGCACCCACAGTTCTCTCCCATCCATCACCCACCAATCAGACTGAATGTGTTGACTTTCCCTGCGACTGTTCCTGTCAGAGCCTTCTGGCCCTTCTCGTGGAAGGTGAAATATGTGGGCGGGAAGGGTGTGTCTGCAGGACCTCCATCAATCTTTCAGGTAGCAACTAAACTTCCTGGTTTTGGTCTTCTGTCTTGGGCCTCTATTAAGTGTCCTAGAACTTTCGGGAATGTAGGCGAGCACCTTTCTCTTAGCTTATAACTCAATGACTTCCTCATTGTTTTCTAGTTGGCCACTTTCTCCCCTCCTTTGCCTACCCAGGTGAGAGCGGCTCATCATGCAAAATGAATTAAGTAGACACACCTGCAACTTGGGGCCTACTAGCTAATCTAGAATTCACAGATCCCACTTAGTAGTTTCGATTTTGGCCGAGCCTCAGAACCTTTTAAGGAGTTTGAAAACTGGGTAGGACTTTGTGTGTCTTGAAGTTGTAAAGGCCTTGGGCTTGCTGTCACAGTCTCTTTGAGAAGTGAAGTAGGCAGGAAGTCCTGCTCCTAACCAGGACTCGACAGCTGCTGGGAAACAGAAGATGAGTTTTCTTCCATAGAGAGACACTGGACACACCCACCACGCTCCAAGGCGGGCCTCGTGCTCAGAGTAGCTGGCCACCACAAACTGGACTCAATGATTTGGCTTGGGGTTGGGGGAGGTTAGTGATTCAAAGACTGCAGATAGTCCTACTAGCTGCTCTGAGGGCACAGAGTGTGGTGAGAGGGGAGTACAGGGTCAGCAAATGCTTTCTAGTGATACTGACCCAGAGTAGAGAGGTGTGGGGCTGAATCATGGAGGGTTTGATAATGGCGATGTGTTGACCACCATCCTGAGGACACTATCCCACACAGACTGAATCTGGCGCCCATCCCCAGCCTTCAGCCTGACTTTCCAGGCATTCTTTGCTCTAATTCTAAGCTGTTGAGGCAGAAGACCTGATTTTGAAAATGCCTGGGTCTGTCCGGAGGAAACTGAGCAGGTACCATCTCTTCGCAGGAAACTCAACTTTTTCCTGTGATCTCCCTTCCACTAATACCCATGTTCCCTGGCCTGTGGGATAGGTTAGGGAGCTAGCATCGCTGACCTCGTGGACAAGAACAGTAGTTCTATGTCCCAACCTTGAGTCAGGCGGGGCACATATGAGACAGTGAGCTGGATGGTGTGCAGCCAGGGCCCTCCCAGCATAGAGAAGAGGCCTGAATCCCATCACTGAGTGCTGGGAATCGAGTGTCCACCAGCATGAGGCAGGGCACAGTGTGGGTTCTCACTTCCTCCTCTATTTCTCCGGGTTGAGTCCAGGCTAAATTGTGTCCTCTCCCCCCTTAACTAGGCTCCCAGAGAGGCTGTGCTCCAGCTCCTTACAGAACCACGCTTTTCCCTTCTGGGCTCTCAGGTGCTTTTACTGTTCTGCAGTTTATAATGTACAGAGGGCGCGATATGTAAGTTCAGGTGGAAAAGAAAAAGCAAATCATGCGTTACATCTTGATCAACTCACCAGCTGCCAACAACGTGCTAAGTATAAATAACAGATACGTACAGCTAATGGTGGGAGAAAGCCATTGTTTCCTTCATAGTCCATTCAAGAATTCAAGACAGTTCACATGTATCTCTTTTGTCTGTGTTCTATGTGTGTGTCCATGTGTGGCCGTTCATGTGTGGAGACCAGAGGTCAATGTCAGGTTACTTCCTCTCCACCTTAATCTCTATCTATCTATCTATCTATCTATCTATCTATCTATCTATCTATCTATCTATCTATCTATCTAATCTATCTGGAGACAGGGTCTTTACTGAACCTGGAGCTCTGATTTGGCTAGACTAGCACTCAATACATGCCTACCATGTTTGAGTAGGTAGAAAAGTATAACCTCTGGATTCTGAAGATTTGGGTTCAAGACCAAGACTTTCTACTCACGACTTGAGCAACCTTGGTCGTTAGTCACTCCAATCCTCAGTTTCCTCATGTGGGAGTGGAAATACTATGACAGGGTTATTGGGAAGATCACTTAAGACAACAACAAAAAACGGAACAGGAAGGATGGCTCAGTCGACTTGAGTGCTTGTTGCTCTCATAGAGGACCTGGGATGGCTCACAACATCATAATCCTCCAGTTCCAGGGGATCCTATGCACTCACCTGACCTCCTCAGCTTCCAGGCACACATGTACTGCACAAACATGCATGCAAACAAAACACTCAGACATGCAAAAACAAGAAAATCTAGGAACAAATTAGAAAATAGGGAGAATTATCATAAACACACAAAATTAAGTAGAAACAACAACAGCAAAACTAATAAAATCCTGATTATTGATTGGGAGATGAAGTTAACAGTGAGATTAGGGCTCCTTGCAAAGGCATAAAAAAATTCATGATGGAGCTGGGTGGTGGTGGCGCACGCCTTTAATCCCAGCACTTGGGAGGCAGAGGCAGGCGGATCTTTGGATCTTTATGAGTTCGAGACCAGCCTGGTCTACAAGAGCTAGTTCCAGGACAGGCTCCAAAGCTACGGAGAAACCCTGTCTCGAAGAAAAAAAAATCATGATGGCCAAATGGTAGCTCAATGTCTAATGGGAAAGCCACCAGACTTTGGATCCACGCAGATCAGGAATTTGTGATATTAGACAGTAGTATCTTTTGCATGGAGGAGAATCCATCCCATAATACCCCAAAACTCAGTGCCAATAAAGCAGTTAGAGAATTCATGGGCCTTCGGGAGAGGGCGTGGCTCCTGTCAACTTCCTGAGCCCTCTACCGGAACCGGCTCATGCCCCGGAAGCAGTTGTTTCGCTGTTTTAGATCGGCCTGGGCTAGAGTACCGGAGCCGACATCATGCTGCTTTCTGCCGCGTCTTGTAAGTAGGTTTGAGGCGGCGGCAGGGCCCGCGGCGTGGGGCCGAGACGGTGACAGACAGGTCGTGGGGTGGAGCCAGGCGGGGAAGCTGCCACCCGGCGCGCACCTCCCGGGTCTGGGCTCCGCTGTCCTCCATAGGGACGAGAATCGCCCCGGCAGCCACGGTGTCACCGGTCCTCTGGCTCCCCACTGACTTCCTGCTGCGAGGGCGTTCTCGCCTCACGTGACTTGGCTGAAGTTTGCAAAGTTCACCTGTTAAGACAGGAGGCTGTTACAGTGCAAATGATCGCACCATTGAAGGGTGAAGAGAGCACAGACTAATTTAGAAAGACTTTAAAGTGCCAGCCAACTGCATGGATTGTCTTAAAAAAAAAAAAAAGCATTCAAAGTTTTGTTGGTCTGATTACTCTTTATTATCCAGGAAAGGTACTTTAGGGTAAACGTGGCCTATTTCTTAAGTGTTTTGGGTTATTATTGATGTTTATAAGCACTTTGCGTAAAATAAATAATAAATGTATTTTTTTATTTTTCTCTTTCAACCTTTACACAAAAAAAGTTGCCAAGAGCAAGTCAAAGTAAGTAAAAGCGTTTGTTTTTAAACTTTGCTTATTGGGGTTGGTAGTCTAGCTGCGGCCAGTTTATCTGTCTCTTAAGCCAGTGTTTGCTTTCCTCAAAGTTGATATAGGGTTATTTATTGCTTTTTTTTTGAATTTTTTGTTTTTTTGATTTTTTTTTGTTTTGTATTTATTGCTTATTTTGTCGGTGTGAAAATAAAAATACAGATGCATTTTGACTTGATGATAGTGCTGCTGTTTGGTAATTCTGCCCCAGGTTGCAAATCCCTAACTTGAAAATGCATTTAATACCGGAACCACAGAACGCATAGCTCAGCAACTCAGCCCATGTGCACGATTGGCTGCTGCCTCTTAAGTTTGTGGCTGATAGGAGCTATGGTACCCGCTGCCCAGCATCTCCCAAGAATCCCCATTACTGGCCCAGGAAAAGACGTAGTTGGAAATCTGGCCTCTTCCAAAGTGTGGCACTGTCCTGTTTGCCTCCAGTCCCACTGAGTAGCCTCTGGTCAGCATTCATGTCGTTTGTTTAAAGGAGCTTTGGCTTCTTCTCTCATCTCAGGGCTTATCTGTTGCTGTCAGGCCATTATTATGTTTCTATCAGCACCAAAATTCTATTTCCTCAGAGTGAGGACCAAGATTCACTTTCCTGGAGTCTTCTGCAGGAATCTACAGATACCTTTGATTGATTAAATCCGAGAGCCTGTTTATAGGTTTGGAAATCAGTCTAAGCACTAGAAACAATGTGTGGCTAAACATGAGGCTGTGGACTGACCTCCACAAGGATAGACCCATGCCTTGCCTCTCCCCGTTTGCCAGTTCATCTTCTGTTCCATAGTTTTAGCCCTGAGAGGATGCAGACTTAGTTTTTTGCTTCTTGTAGGACTCCTTATAGAGTAAGGACCCCACAGAGATTTGTTGAATCTTCAGGAATGAATGAATGAATGATTATGTAAACACGCCTCCCACCCCACAGTGCTGGGGATTGAACCTAGGGCCAAATGCGTGCTGGTCAAATGCTCTCTTACTGAATCCTGCCCAGCCCTTTTTTTATTTGTTTATTTTTCTAAGTTTTCAGATAAGCCTGATTGAGTTTCCCAGGCTGACTGTGAACTTGTGAACTTCCTACTCCCGGCTCCTGAATGTTAGGGTTACTGGTTTGCGTCCCCAGACCTGGCATCATTGTCTTTCTTAATCCATCAACCAATACTGCGTTGATCCTCAGAGGCACTGTTCTGAACATCACTGCGGAATGTGGTCTTTTTGGCTTTATTTTGTGTTTTGAAATAGGATCTGGAAGGATGATGGCTCAGTCGACTTGAGTGTTTGTTGCTCTCATAGAGGACCTGGGTTTGGTTCCCAGTGCAGGACTGGACTGTAGTTCAGTCCAGGTTGGTTTTCAACTTATTATCAGCAATCCTCCTGTCTGAGCCTTCAGAGTGATTATAGGAGTGAGCTACCATGCCTGGCTGTAATGTGGTCTTGAATGCGTTAGATGTTTTGGGAATGGCAGGAGAAATGATGTCTTATGTGGGCCGACAAAGATAACACACACACATGACAGAGTAGCAGTACGGGTATTCAAAGGGCCAGGGAGGCAAGCAGTAAGTTTTATGGTTTGGATAACTAATTTAAATGAAATATGAAGGTGTCCAGGGCTTGTACATTAGTGATGCTAACTTCAGATCTCTTTAATTTTGTCCCTTCCTGATTGAACTGCCTCCATCATTTTGGAAGAATTGGCTTTTTGAGGCAGCATCTTCAAAGTTACCCATGGGCCAGCTGTGACTGCCTGCTATTGTTTATTCTGGCTCCTGCTCCTCGTGGAGTGGTGCCAGAGGTTCTTGATCAGTTCTGGTGTTTGGTGAGGTTGTTACCAGGTCCCGGTAGGTAACTACCTCGGGGTTCAGAGCCATTGAAATTGCTTTATGAGAAATATAGGCTGTCGTAGCACAGACCCTTCTTAGGATGAAGTAATATTCATAATTACTTTGATTCCACAAAATTCAACAAGTGTGCTGCGTGTTCTTGGTGGCCTGGTGTGTTTCCTCAGCTCTTAACAGTGTACTTTTTCATCTTAGAACCATTCTGGTCAGGCTGGTGAGCCAAGCTGGGACAGGTTTCGCCTTCAACCACAAGAGAAGCCGACTCCGAGAAAAGCTGACTCTTCTGCATTATGATCCAATTGGTAAGACTCAGAGAAGTGATGTCCCAGCAGGGGAGTGATGTCCCAGCAGGGGAGTGATGTCCCAGCAGGGGAGTGATGTCCCAGCAGGGGAGTGATGCCACAGCAGGCCTCTGACTCCTTTCCCGAATGAGTGTCTTTGGTGATTTTGTGCCCCTTTGAAATCGTGACATTTCTTCACTGTGTTTATTATAGCAGTAGCTGCCGTGCTGGGGTTGGGTACACCAGGATGTCAAACTCAGTCTCTGCTCTTGGTTTGGGAGGGAGAGGGAAGAAGTGACAATGTGATAATAAGTTACACGAGTAAGATCACTGCGATGCTGGGATGTGGTGGGACTGGAGCTGTGGGAGGTGCACTAGAGCTAGGACAGATAGGCAGAGTCCCCAGGTACTCGAGAATTAGTTTTGTAAAGGTAGGAAATCAACCATGCAAAGAATAGAGGCAGTAGCTATCTGTGGAGGGGAGGGTGTGGTCCAATGGGCTAGTCACAAGCTTCAGATATGATTTAAATGAGTAGAGAGTATATGTTGGTACATTGGACAGAAAATTTGATTTTTCTTTCTTTTTTCTTCTTTTCTTTCTTTCTT
>NW_004949124.1:5001902-5010269 GCF_000317375.1 Microtus ochrogaster | reverse complement strand
TGGGATTAGAGGTGTGCACCACACACCCAGTTACAACTAGATTTTCTAATGGGAAATGTCTGAAGATTGGTAGCAAAATGTCTTTTCTGGGGTAGCTAATGCCTGACTTCTTGCTGTTATGGATGCCTTGCAGATTTGCGATGAAGATGTTTGCCTTAGGGCTGGCTTTGCTCAGGGTACCAGAGAATCTGACCATTTCCCATCATTTTAATGAGTGAAGTTGTTTGGAGGATAATGTTCTGTTAGTCTCTTATAAAGCAAACCAGGAATGAAACAAATTTCCAGTCAGTTGATCATTTCCCAGACTGCTCCAATGCAACAGCCAGCTGCATCTGCTGAAGACGTACATATGTACATACACACACACACACACACACACACACACACACACACCTCTCTATGTATGTATATATGTATACTCATTTTATTTGAGTGTTTTGCGAATGTATGTATGTGCATCGTGTGTGCTTACATTGTTCGTGGAGGTTGGTCAGAAAGGATATTGGGTTCCCAGGAACTGTGGAGTTCCAGATGGTTGTGGACCCTATGTGGGTGCTGGGAAGCGAACCTGGGTCTTCTTGACAAGTACTCTTAATCCCTGAGCCCTCTTCAGCCCCCACCCCTGTCTTCAGACCTCCTTTCTTCATTTAAGACTAGATGCCAAGGAGGAAGGATTAAAGTCCAAGGCATAAGCGTATTAAGCTTTATCATGAAGAGAATGAAAACTTGTCAGCTTTAATTCTGTGGATCACTAAACAAGGCAATACAGACTTTAATTGGAACAGAGTAGATTTAGGTTAGCTTTAGGAAATTGACAGATTCATTCTTCTATGAATTAAACAGCAAACATTTTGACTGAAAATTGCATTATGTTTAGTGTGGTGGATAGCAGTGTGTCGTTTCAGCTCAGCTCACACGAGTGCTCACTGTTCATCTGGCAACAGCTCTGCGGGAGAATGGTTGTCACACCAGGGAAGACCTGAGAGGAGAGGGTTTGATACTTGCCTAGGTGCTGGGTGCGGATGATCTTTGGAGTCATGCTCTTCCCTTCCCCAGCTGGGTTTTGACCCAGGACCTTGTACAAGCTTTAATATTGTGCTATATCCCTCGCTCCTTGGAGTCAGTGTTAAGTGAAATACAATTAGATCATTTCTCTCCTCCCTCTAGCCACTTGAGCCACCCTCCATCGATGTCCCCTTCAAGCTGATAGCCTCTATTATTATTACACGCGTATGTATGTATGTATGTACAAATGTCTGAATAGCCTCTGTTGTTCCATGTGTATGTATGTACACAACAGGGCTGACCACTGCACATTGGACATTTAATAAGGTACTCACTCATCCTTGGGGGAGACTAATTCTCCCAGCATTCATTAGCTGCGTGTAGTTTATATCTAGGGGTGAGACCCCCATGAATTTTCCCCCTTCGTGTTAACATGTCCATTGATACTGCTATTGTTCCATCCTTGTTTATGCAACCATTTCTAGGAGACACTGTTTCACCTCAGTCTTCTTGGTCTTCTGACCCTTAGTCTTTCTGCCCCTCTTCCATGCTGTCCCCAGATCCAAAGATGCAGGGCTGTGAGGGAGATGTGTCTGTTGGGGCCGGCCTCCCCACGATCTGTTGTTTCCAGTTGAGGTTTTCTGTGATGGTCTCTGTAGAGCTCATGATTTGCTGTAGAGAAGCCTCTTTGTTGAGGGGTGGTAGCTGTACTTAGCAGGACCGATGGCTAGAGCACCTTCCTAATACTGGTTCACAATCAGGACCTTGGCTGGGGATATGTGTGGCTCCATGGCTGAGTACCTGTTTTATGTCTACAAGGTCCTACGTCAATTCCTAGAGCTGCCAAACATCCACAAGCTAACCAGAGAAGAACCCTTAACAGAAGAGTTAGGACCCTCGCCTGTTGTCAGCATAGCATTCAGAGCTCCGCTGTCATTCCTGCTCCTGACTCTTAACTATTTTTATAGAACTTTCTGTTTTTCAGTACTGGCACTCATTGGGCTGCTGCTGCCCTGCACTGTGGCCCAAGCCCCTACTCTGGTCTCACTGTGTCCAAGTGTCGCTGAAGGAGTAAGCTCTGGCTTCTCCCTAAATTCTGACTTTTTTTCTTTTTCTTTTTTAATTTTGAAACAGGGTCTCATTGTGTGTCCTTGGCTGGCCTGGGGCTCACAGAGATCCATCTGCATCTGCCTCCTAAGTGCCGAGATTATCATGCCCAGCATGTTTCTGTTTTTTTTTTTTTTTGGCTGGGGGGGGATTTAGTGGGACAGGGAGTGTCATGTTCCTACATAACCCAAGGTGGTCTTGAACTTGAAATTCTTCTGTTTGTACCTTCTGAGTGCTGGAATTATAGGCATTCAGCACATTTGGCCTGCTCTCCAGGTCCTAAGAGCTTTCCTGGGTTTTCACATGATCATCTTAGGATACATGGGTCTCTGTATAAACGCGGCAGTGCTTGTCACTGTCTCAATTAAAGAGGGATACACAGAGAATAAAGGATTTTTAGTCTATAAAGCTCTATAAAGCCTTGTTCTATTTGTTGCTGTTTTTTTTTTTTTTAAAGACAGGGTCTCTAAGTATTACTGACCAGCCTAGAACTTGGTATGTAAATCAGGCTGACCTTGAACAAACACTGAGATTCACTTGCCCTGCCTCCCAGAGTGTTGGGAATAAAGGTGTGTGCACCTTGACCTGCTTAGAATCTTGCTCTGATGACGAGTAGCTTCTGGACATGTCCATTTAGTAACTCCTGATTGTTTCTCAGTGCATACAGATATTCTCTCATGTCTTATATGATTCCAAAATATGTGAACAATACCCCTTTATAATATAGGTGTGTTTTTAATTGAGTGGTACGTTTTTCTTGGCTGGTTAATGGTTCTTAAGTTCAGCTGCCTAGAGAATTAAAAAAAATTGAATTCCTGCTTTTGAATTGGAGTTAGGAGGGAAATGAGAAATGCAATATATTTAGATGTTTTTTTCATTATTTTTTATTTGTTAGGGTGATTTGGCTGCCTGTATGTATGTGTGACACGAGTGTACCTGTGCTTGCAGAGGCTGGAAGAGGACGTCAGAGCCCTCAGCTGGTGTCATGGATGGTTGTTTGCAGCTTGTGGGTGCTGGGAATCAAACCTGGGTCCTTTGGAAAGGCACCCGGTGCTCATAACCACCGAGCCTTTCTTTGGCTCACAGCAGTATATTTTAAATAAGCTCTCCAGCTAATTCTTAATCATAGTTTGAAAATTTAATAAGAAGTATATCCATTTTCACTGTAGAAGAGACAACAAAGTTGAAATGCCTGTATGGTCAGGGTCAGTGAGGAGTTGTGAGGTCACACAGTCCTTTGCCCTTCTGGGTTTTCTTTGAGTGTCTTGTTTTTGTGGCACAGAAGAATTAGGGCATGTAGCTAGGTGTGCGTGTGTGCGTGTGTATGGTGGGGTTGGCTGGAGGCTGATGGTGGAGTATAGGACCCTGGGGCTCTGTAAAAAACCCCTTTCCCAGTGCCCAGCTCCAGTCTCTCTCCAAGGCAGGTAGCACTTTTGGGGATTTTGTGGTGTTGAGGTTTTGCTGTAGTGCCGCATTGTTGATCTGACTTTTCCTATTTGGTGTGAAGCCATCTCTAGATAGCAGAGGTTCTGTATTTGCTCTCTCTTCTGACTGCCATTCCTCTGAGGACTGCTCCGCTCTCAGTGCTGTTCTGCAGCCCAGTGCCCAGTCGGTTCATGCTTACCCATGAGAGTGGACCCCAGGCAGGGTAGGTCATGTTTGATTGATTGAGGACAGTGCTGCTTGGGTGGTGACATCCCCTATCCCTACCCATGTCTGTCTGTCTGCTGTGGCTCAGACTTGAAAATCAGCCCATGCTCACATCTGAGGGACAGTAAGAAGGAAAAAGAAGAAGGCTCGGGTGGTGTGAATGTTGATAAAAATGGTGACGCTTCCTAGTTTTCTGCTACAATCCCTCTCTCTTGCCTCACAGTGAACAAAAAAGTTCTCTTCGTGGAACAGAAAAAAATACGCTCCCTCTAAGCATTGGATAGAAAATGAATTTGATTCATAAACGAGAAGACTGAGGGCGAGGGACTGGCTCAGAGACCTGCAGAGTGTGCTGAAGAAGAGGAGACAACATGGCCGCCGGCGAGAAGGCTGCCAGGAAGGAGCAGTGCCAGGAAAGAGTTTTTCACAGAGACCAGATATTTATCTCTCTGGA
The DNA here is from genome assembly GCF_000317375.1 of Microtus ochrogaster. Taxonomy (NCBI): domain Eukaryota; kingdom Metazoa; phylum Chordata; class Mammalia; order Rodentia; family Cricetidae; genus Microtus; species Microtus ochrogaster. The sequence continues at coordinate 5,006,053 of NW_004949124.1, read as the reverse complement.
TGTCTTATAGGCATTAATAAAAAATGTCAAAATAGCCTGTGCTCTTGTCTCTTAGTGATATTTTTCCTACTGTTTGAAATGTAAAAAACAAAAAAGCCTGACCACCTTACCAAGAAATCACTATTGTCTCACATGAGGGAAGCCATTTTCCACAGTGAGACTTGGGCAGCGCTTGCTAGGCTGCTCCTCAGGACTGTGCTCCTGCTGTGTGGAGCAGTCACCCTGTGGCAGCAGGAAGAAGGAAAGAGACAGAACATCTGCTTTGGTTCTGGCTTGGGTCATTAGGAACAGTGCCCTTGGTCCGTATTCTCGACCAGCTCACCAGAGTTGTAAGTCTGAGAAGTTCTCACAGGCTCTGAGGACAGCAGTGGACTTGACTGTACCTTTCTTTTACCAGAAGCGCCAGTATATTCTATATCACTGCTTTGGGGGCATGGTGGGATTACATGATGGCCCGTGTTGCTGTATGACTCCTGCCTCGCCTCATCTTCCCATTCCCCCCAGTTTTCAAAACTCTCCAGCTGCCTCCATTTTCCCTCAGATTTCTGGCTTGAAGTGAAAGCTGAGCTGTTTTAGAATTGCTAGTCCATAACCTACTTTGCTGTGGGAACTCCTTCAGCCTTTAGGATACCAGCCCACATGGGTGTGATCTCTTGTACTATAAATGCAGACATAAAGCTTGTGCAGTCTCTCTCTGTCTCCCCCCCCCCCCGACAGGATTTCATGTAGTCTAGGGTGACTCATATTTGCTCAGGGTATCTTGAACTAGTGTCTCCACCTCCTAGGTGCTGGGATTGCGGGCATGTGCCACCACACCCAGTTTAGGCAGTGATCAAGCCCAGGGCTTCATGCATACTAGACAAGCACTCCACCAACTCAGCTACATCCCCAGTCCCCAAAGCAGGTTTGACAACATAGGCTAAAGGTGAGGATTACCTATCTCTCCCAGAAGGTGCCAGGGAGAGCCCACTGCTATCCCCTTTCCCTTTGGAACATTCATTGCTTGGGCTCTAAACACTGCTCGGGCTGGAGAGATGGCTCAGTGGTTAAGAGCACTGGCTGCTCTTCCAGAGGACCCTGGTTCAATTCCCAGCACCCACATGGCAGCTCACAACTGTCTGTAAATCCTGTTTCAGGGGATTCAACACCCTCACACAGACATACATGCAGGCAAAATACCAATACACATAAAATTAAACACGGCTTTCTACTGTGCATTCAGCACTAGAATTTGCTGCTCTCCAAATATTGGTACTAATCGTACAGTTTCTGATGGTGGAATCTAATTCTAGTTAAAATCGTGAATATAAAAAGTATCACTCGAGTCAAAGAAGCCTTGGTCACTTCATAAATGAACATGCTTACAAAGAAAGGGCATTTCTCTAGTAATTGTGAGCTAAGAAGCCACACCCATGTGCACTTTATTCCCAGATTATATTTTTTGGGGGCTAGCAGCAGTCAGAATAGAGCAGGAGGAAGGTCTTTTTTGTATGGATAAGAGGACTGCGTTCCTGTAGCCTGGACGCTGACTGCAGCGATGAAATTTGATCTCTTGAGCATTTCTTCCATGGGTAGATTCGGGTAGTAGGCCAGGTAGAAGGCCAGCGCGCCCACAAAACTGTCACCAGCACCCTGCAATGAAAGGAAGACATGCAGTCAAGCTGTGGTTCAGTGGTAGAGTTCCTGCCTGGTATGTGGGAGGCCCTGAGTTCAAGCCCCAGGACAGACTGAATCAACCCTTTTAATTTTAGAATGGCTTCAGAGTTCCAGAGGAGCACAGACATTCCAGCTGCAGCTTTGTTGACATCTAGATGCGGCATACTTACCATACCTGATGAAATAGTGGTATATCGGTAACTGATTTTCATACTTTGGATTTTATTAGTTTCTGCTGTGTCCTTTTTCTGTCTCAGCATCCCATGCGGGATGCCATTTTACAGTTAGTTGTCATGTTTCTTCAATGTATGTAAGCTATGACAGCATCTTAGGTGTTTTTGATGACAGTTTAGAGGTTGGCTACTTTGTAGAATGTGTCTCAGTTAGGGTAGACAGGATCTCACTGTGTAGCCCAGGTTAGCCTTGGCGTCTCCAGTGTGGGAGATTGCCTGGCTCTGGGATTTGTTTCTAAATCAAAGCATGGATGTGTGTTGTGATAAGTCTCCTCGACTATGTGGCTGAGTGGCTTCTGCCAGGTATTAATGACAGTCTCCTCTTTTCATATTATATTCTGTAAGCTGGGAGGAATGAAGAACAGAATAAATAATATTAGATAATAGCCCAAAAAATGAGTTCATACTGATATGAATGATGAAATAAATGGTGGGGAGGGATGACAGATTTTGAATGTAGAACTCAAAACAATTTCTGTCAATAGTATATGCTCAGGGATCTAAAGCGTTAGTTGAGAACGGAGCTCTGCCCACTTAAGAACAGGGTCTGCCAGCATCGGCAACTGGGTTCTTTTCAGCTGCCTCCCATGTCTTTTATATTATCTCCATCATTTTGCTCTTGCTTGCTTTCTGGGACAAGATGCCCCAGGCTCATTTTGTATATCCTGCCTCTAACCCTAAAATTAGCCATTACAAATGCATGCAAAGTGGTGAGGGCCATTCAGTTGCTGTTCTCAAACCAAATACAGGGAACAGCATCTCCCTTCCATTTTCCAGGGTCTGCGTTAGAGAAGGTCACAGAGGAACCAAATTAATACCGTTATCAGCGCCTCTAGGGCGCTATCTCATCCTGTAACCAATATGTTTAAAACAATTGTAAGTGTAATTATAGAATCTCACTTCTATAAATTCTGGTATTAACTGCTTTCAGGGGCATTTTCCAGTGCCCCCCTCCCCTGCACACCGATTACTGATTCCTTAGGCCTAGTTTTCACAGTTCTTGGTAAGTCTTGTGGCCATTCTAACCACTGCAAAGAGAGAGCCCTGATGCGTAATTGTCTCTGTGCAGCTGAAACATCCGTTGAGCTATGTGTCCAGCACAGTGGTGCACAATGAGAAAAGAGGCATGGTGGTGAAGGGCGTGAGTCCCAGCATCGAATCAGTAGGCAGAGGCAGAAACTACAGTCTTGAGGCTAGCCTGGTCTACACAATGACGTCTAGACTAGCCAGGACTATATAGTGAGACCTGTCTAAAAAGGGGTGTGTGCAGAACCCATGTGTAAGTATTAAATAGTATGGCAGCTTACAAATGGTTTGGGGTGTGTTTTCAAGAGTGAGAGTCTCACAGGGTCTTGCTAGGTAGTCCAGGCTGGCCTGGACTTGGGATCTTCCTGACTCGGCCTCAGGAGTCTTCACTGGGTTTATGGGCTTGTACCACCATGCCAAGTTCAATTAGTGAGGGTTTTAAGAAAGGGTTGGAGAAAACCTTCTGGGGTTTCTCTGGAATAATCTGGATTTCTAACAGAACAAGGCAGCGAGGAGGGAAGAGTGGACTCAGGAGATAAGTGTTGTCACCGCGCTTTGTCCACACAGCCAACATGGGCAGTAAGGAACCTGCCACGGAGCCATAGCCTTGCGGATGTGGATTCCCTCCTCCCCGCCGCCATTCCTCTCCTCTCCCTTCTCTTTTCCTCCTTTTCTGAGCTCCTAGGTGTTTCTCTAAGTTCATTTTTCTATGGATACAATGGAGGCAAAGACATGGTTCTTAGGCCTCTTTCGCTTCCCAGCAAGCAGCATGACGTGAGAGGGGTTGGGGCCAGAGGAACACTGAGCTGAAGGCTATACTGTGAGAACCTTGAAGCCTGGGCATCCCATCTTACACCTGTAACCCCACACTACAGAGGCTGAGGCAGGAGGATCACTGCAAGTTCAAGGCCAGCTTGGTCAACAGAATTCCATTGTAGCCAGGCCCATCCTAGTGAGATGTATCTCAGAACCAAAACAACAAATAACAACAAAAGGAAACCTCTCCCCCTATAATCTGATGTATTAAAAATGACTAGAAAATATAAAAATTTCAATATGTCATGATTAGTGATTGAAGAGATGAAAATGTTTACTATCTCAACTTGATTATTACATTCTATGTATTGAATAATATACTTCATAAAAATGTACAAATATACCTCAAAAAACAGAGCTGGAGAGATAACTCAGTGGTTAAGAGCACTGGGTACTCTTTTTTTTTTTTTTTTTTTTTTT